>NC_056736.1:703143420-703335920 GCF_019279795.1 Protopterus annectens
GCAGTAGTGGCAGCTCACTTGCGACTGCAAGGATTCCGCGTGTTTCCTTACTTAGATGAATAGATCATAACCGCTCCGACCAGGCATCAAAGTACAGGATTATCTGCTCTAGTCATGCTCCCATCTGGGAATCATTATCAGTCACAGCAAATCTCAGATAGAAACAACTCAAATAGAGTTTATCGGAGCTTTGTTCTACACAGTATCCTTGACAGCCTCCATCAAAAAGATCTTTCAAAATTCTTCTCTCTCAGCTTGATTGATTCTTCAAGCATTTTGGGGTCTGCTGTGATAGATTTGGTTCTATTAGCAAGATCCCACATGAGAATTCTTCAGTGGACCCTAGTGACTCAGTGGTCTATTCTCCATCAACCCTTATCCACCCAAATCAGGATAACTCAGGCTTGCAAAAATGATCTCCTTTGGTGAATTCACTTTGATCAGATAATGCAAGATTCCCCCTATGTTCCCTTAGCCCAAGGCCAAGGTCACCATGGACACCAGATCGTGTGGATGTGCACTTCTTGGGAAAGACAGTCCATGGCACATGGACCCCCTTAAGAGGCAAGTATGCATATCAATGTACTAGAAATGAGAGCAGTCCTCCTACCATTACAGGCCTTCCACAACACTCTCCCCTATGGGACCATTGCTATTCAACCGGACAATATGTCAGTAGTTTGGTACATCTGCAAAACAATGAGGAACTAAGTCTTACCCACTGTGTCAAGAAGCTATGAGAGTGTGGCAGTGGGCGATCTCATCCAATTGATTTCTGACAACAGTGCACATTCCGGAGAAGCAAGTCCATTCTGTTGCCTCACGAGTGGTCGCTCAATGTGAAAGTGGCGGAAAAGATATTCTGTTGATGGGGTCAGCCTTGCTGTGGTCTCTTTGCATCACCCCTCAACAACAAATGCAGCAAGTTCTTTGCCCTGGTCCCCCACTAGGGTAATCACTGAGAGATGCCTTTCTCCACAATTGGTCCCCCTTGGTCTCCTCTTTGCCTTTTCTCCAGTACCCGTAATCCCCAAATTCCTTCAAAAGGCATCCCAATTGAAGAGCGCAGTCATCCCCATTGCTCCTTATTGGCCTCATCAGATTTGGATTCACTTTGGCCTCATCTGCTTCACCCCCCCCCCATTGGATTTCAGATATAATTCTAGACCTCCTGCCTCACCCAACATATATGATACACCTGGACTTATTAGGTCTATAACTGACCATGGTTTCTCCACTTATGTTGATAGCAGGAAAACCTATGCTGTCCTTCCCTGTCTGCCACATTCTTTTATACTCCCACGGTGCTTCAGCTAGAAAAATTTACAGAAATAAATGGAAATGGTTTATTATTTGGGTGCAGCAGAAAGATGTTGACCCCTTTTCAGCAACAGTACCTAAGATTCTACAGTTTTTAGCTGCAATTTTTAACAAAGATGCTAGTACAGCTGTAAGTACAACTAACTGCCATTTCTAATTTTCACATTGGAATAAACAATTTGACTTTGTTACATTCAGTGTTCTTTTATTTACTTTCTTCCCTTTAAAACGTATTAGATCAAGCCAAGTGCTTTAATCTAGTCATTCCTCTATGCAAAAGTAAGAAAAAGCGTATCACTTTTACTTATAGTATGTTATTTTGTCCAGATTTTCTTTTCTATTTACATCGCAGTGCCTACATTTCTTAAACTTGAACAAGAAGAAAGAAAGAGATGCACCTGTTTATTTTAGTACCCTTATTACACACAAAAATAACTGCAAAAGCTTTACTTACATGCAGTATATGTCATGTTTTATAAAAGTACTATTAAGAACAAAAATTGTTCTATTTACAGTTGCCTGTTTCCTTTCTCTTCCTCTCTCCTTAATGTTATGCCAAACATTAATGACATGAAGAAGGGCATATGCTTTGGCATCCCCTACAAGTTTAAGGAAGCCCAGCAGTGTCATGTTTTCTTGTTCTGCAATATTTCACAAATGTAATTGATGCTTTGTAGTCCCATATTTATCCATTCATTTCTTAGTTGCTGGTTTTCTTTCTGTTGATCGACACCCCCTATATCCAGTCTCTGGTTCATTTCCAATTTTCTCCTGGTTCTTCTAGTCAATTCCTGTTCTTTTTTTCTGTCTCTCAAGCATTTTCCTTTGGAACATTGGAAAAGGGTTCACTGGCGTAGTCTCTCTACGAGCTTTATCATCAGAAGAATAAGAAGCAGAATCCCCTTATGTTTAATAACTCACTTTTTGTTGGACAAACTTATATTTCCTCTTTAGTACATTCTTCATCAAATAATTACTTTGACCCTGCAGTAAAAAATATTCTGAAGACAGCTGAATACAGCAGCTTTAATCTCACACCTGCTTCTCAGTGTTCCCTGATTGCTGGAATAATTTTACTCCTCTTCCTTCTGGTGTACAGTTAGTATTTATTTTCCAGTACTTTGTCCTCTGCCACAGTTTTGTCAGAATCAACTTGTTCTGCTGGTAGGATCTCACTTTTTCTGGTAAAGGTCTTGGACAGGTTTTGGAGCATACACACAATGTGCCCTTTCAATTAACAATTCCTGCTGTGAAATACCAGTCCAGCTGCTTATTTGTGCCTTCATAAAATTAATACAGTCTGTTCCTTCCAGTTTCTCTGATATAGCAGAAATTCTCAAATTTTCCCTATGTGATCTGTCCTCTGCAATCTTTTGAAATGTCTCTTCTGGAACAGTCTCATACTCAGCCAGCCTTTTCTTCATTTCAGCCTGTGATTATTGCAGTTTTATCAGCTCATCTGAAAATCTGTTTAAAGCTTCTTCCATTTTTCCAGCCTTTTATTTGAGTTGATATACTCCTTCAGTGTACCATTTATGTTAATCAACCCTGGAATCATTTCCTCTAGATTACTGGAAGTCATATCTTGCATCAGAGCTGGAGCCTGAACTGCTTTTTGCTGAACAGCTGTAGCATTCTTCCTAGCCAGTGATTTCTCCTCCCTTGTTTTGATTGATTTTCTTTCCGGTTCTAAAAATGTCTTTTTTGTTGGCATCCAGGAATTGCTCTTATTAGCCAGTAACTGAAATTAACCCAAAAAGACATGTACGGCTCTCTTTTCCGAGTTTCTGTCTAAGCTGGTTCTTACTGTGCAGCCATGTTGGAAGTCAAGAGTTGAAGGATTTTATCTGGGAGCGGTAGAGAGCAAGGGTCAAGTAGGATAAGTTGATCCAACAGAACAAGTTGGCTTAGGATTACCTGATCTTTTAGAGCTACACAGTTAAGGCTCATATATATAACACAAGCAGAAAGTTTTAAGTCCATGTGGAAAGAGGTGATTATGAAGAATGCAGATCGTTAATGAGAATAACAATAGCCATACATAATATATTCATACAGTAGCAGAAAGAACTAAACCAACACAAGAATGGAGGAAGGCGATTCTGGCAGTAGGGTGACTGCAATTAGGGGTATGGAGAATGGGCAAGAGGATGCTAGAATTTACTGGAGAAAACTAGCAAACAAATCAAGGTTATTGGGAGGAAATTGCTAGAGAGGGAAAATTAATAGAGTGGGAAGAGGCCAAGAAGCTATTTGGGTTACAGGTTAGAGACTGCCTTCCATATGATGTTAATCATTAGATCACTGCTGCAATAACCTAAGCTATATGAACTTATCCTGACAAAGATTAGATGTCTGACCAGAATCCATAGCTTTAGGATGCCTTCCTAATGTCTGTATATCTGAGAAGCCATGAAAGTGCTCCAGTATACAAGATGTATAGGCTACAAAAATCAGAACTTTATTGCCATTGAAGCTATTAGCAAGACTACCTCTTCTCTGCATCTTCAATGCTTCATTAATCAGCTAGTTTTGAGAAGTGGGCAGATAAGTTCCCCATTGGGAACTTCCTTCCTATTTTTCTCTGAAAAAAAATTTTTTTTTTTTGCTTGTGTCTTGGAGAAGAGGGAAGTACTGGTTTATACCCAAGTGTGGGGTTTGCAGTTTCCTTGTAAGCCAGACATAGATCACCCCTTGAGGGGAAGGACTTTAAGGCACTCTGCATAAGGCAGGTTTGTTGCACCTTGTATTCTGTTTGCAAGGAACATCTGAGGTTCATATTGCTGCATTTGCCTGGTTAGGTACATACCAAAGGGGGCATTGTACTCTATGATTGGTCTGATAAGGGCAGAGTACAGTAGGATAATGACCTCTCCGGACCTAGATGCCATGCCCTTACTTAGAAGTTGTGAAACATAAAAGGATTTCCTCAACACTGTGGCCACGTGGTGGTCAAATGTAATGCTACTGTCTACATGTGTACTCAGATCTCTGACCACTAAATTCACTCTTAGGAGCATATTATCAACATGGTTATTAGCCAGGAAGGATGGCTGACTTTCCAAAGGGTGCAATTATGCATTTCTTAGCATTGAGTTTAAGACCATAGCCTTGGCACCATTTGTTGGAGATTGGGTTTCTTGAAAGAATGCTAGTGTCTGATGATAACCCCCAGTTTGCAATCATCTGCAAACTTAATAATTCATAAACCTTCATCATTTGTTTCCATTTCAGATAAATAGATGTCAAAAAGGAGCAGGCCAAGTACTGAACCCTGAGAGAGTCTGCTAGTGACTGGCCTGGAGTGGGAGGATGCCATAATGGTTAAGGTGTTTACATTACTGACACAAGATGCAGGGTTTGATTCTCATATGGGGTAATTGCCTAGGCTTGAAATGGCCCACAAGGGTAGTTAGCCTAGTCCTAATCTATGAACCAACAATCAGGAAGCCTCTTGGTGGATGTGATTTCACATATTTTGACCTCCTGAGTCCTATCATTGGGTCCAGTTGGCTATCCAGTGGGTGATAAAAGATTTATACCTCAATTAGTGAGCTTGTCTATGATGCTTGAGTGGGGTATCATATCAAAAGCCTTGGTCAGGTTGGGGTAAGCTGTGTGCACAGTCTTGCCTTTATCCAATGCTTTGGTGACCCTCTCAAAAAACGTCAACCAGATTTAATAGGCATGACCTTCCTTTAGCAAAGCTGAACTGTGATGGGTCCAGCATTTGCAGGTTACCTATGGTCCTCATTTATCATGTTCATGATTATTCTTTCTTTGACCTTACATATGAGGCTAGTCAAACTTATGAGCATGTAGTTACCCTGATCAGTAGTTGGACCTCCTTTGTGCAGGGGAATGGCTGTAGCCATCTTCCATTCCATGGGTACAAAACCTGACTGTAGGCTCCAGCTGAAAAGTGATTCGAATGGACCAGAGGTCATATTTTATGCTGTTTATTAAGCATCTTGGGATGTTATCAGGACCCATCAATGCAGTGTTTTGGGGCTTGGAAAGTGCATTGATGACCTGTTCTGTAGTAATGGTTAGGGGGATTGTGGTATATGGTATTTCCTTTGGACTAGTGGGGGGAGTAGAGGGAGAAATTTGAGCTGAACCTGTCAGCCTAAAGGTTGGCATTGACCTCTGGTTCAGTGTGGTTTATGCCATTTACAAAAAGTTGTGGGCATTGTTGCATATTTCCTCTGAAGTTATGGACATAGCTGTAGAAAGCTTTTTTATTGTTCTTTGCCTGAAAAGCTATTTTTCTTCAAATTTAGCCTTTGGCGTATTAATTAATCCTCTTAGCTGCCCATTTAGATTGGTCAGGGGGATTTTAGAATGTATGGCTTTGTTCCTCCTATGCTTGACAAACATTTATTTTCCTTTTTTGTATAACCAATTGATATTGTGTTTCCACCAGAGTAGCTAGTCTTTTGAGTTTGTCTTATTCTTAATACAAATGGGCACAATTTGCTTTATACATCTGTCAGTATGACTGTGCAGAGATTTTGTTAATAGCTCTGCATATGCTATGGTGTTTACTGGGTTTGGGGGTGGCTGGAATTTAGCCAAGGTGGTGCTTAGTAGACAGAGGTTTACCTTGGAATAGTTCCTAAAGGTTTTTGCTTTCACTGGATCACCAGATTTTAATTATTATTTCAGACAATACTACCTTATGATCAGATCTGATGAGCAAAGGCATTACAGTGGGTGAGGACCATCGGCCTCCCATGTTTGTGAGTATGAGGGCATGGATGTTTGTACCACTGGTAGGAGAATGGACCATCTGTCCTAGATTGTTGGTATTAAAGTTTAGGAATCAGTGGGCTTTACTAGAAGTGGTTTAGGAGTCCCAATCTGTAGAGAGGTAGCTGAGAACCCCATGAATATCATATTGGGTTGAACAGTGAGGGACTCTAACACACTGAGATAGGTAGTATGAGTTTCCTGGGACATGGAGGTGGACATGGAGGTTGCAAGGATATGGTGCAAGACCCTGTTTATAGTGAGATGCACAAGTGTTTGTTTCTTTGGGTCATACACATTAACTAGTCTGGATGGGAGCTTGGTTTTAATGTAGATTGAGACTCTTCCACATTTAGTTCCCTCCTGTGCAGTAGCTGGTCTAAAGGTGTGAAAGGTATTATAACCTTGCATTGTGGGTGATAGTGCCTTCCTGGGGTAGAGGGGGGACTTCTATGGATGCCACACCAAAGGCAGAAGCAGTCTGTAAAATTTGGATTTCAAGGGACCCTTCTCTGAGCATACCTTTCAGTGCTCCTGAAGGTTTGCCTGGCTGCTGCACTCTGGAGGCAATCAGAAGAGCTTGACTCTTTGCATTCAAGCTTGGAAGGCCATCACCTTGGATTCCAGGGTGTTACGAGTCATTGCCAGAAGCTATATGATCCCCTGTCTGTTCCTTTCAAATGTTCAACAAAAATCCCTTCCAGACATTACACCCCACCATCAAAGGTAGGAAGCAGGAGAAATACAAAACTCTGCTAGTAAATTCATCTGGAAGGTCCCACCAAAGCAGAGAGGATCCAAGATCTATTCAAAAGTCTTTGTGGTGCCAATGAAAAACAAGGACATCAGGCCCATTTTTAATCTAAGCATTCTGTTTATTCATTTGGATGGTATTGGTACACTCCATTCTACCTCTTCAGAGGAATTTGACTAGATGTGCTCAGTTGACCTCAAGGATGCCTACTGTCATATAAAGATAGCCAGGCATTTCAGGAGATTTCTGTGGTTCTAGCTGGTAGACAGTCAACTATAACTTTCAAGCACTGATCTTTGATCTAACCACAGCTCCCCCGGGCATGGCAGTCGTAGCAGCAGTAGCATTGTCACTTCACAGCAAGAGGTTCTCTGGTTTGATTTCTCGGCATGGTGCCTTCTTTGTGGAGTCCGCATGTCCTCCCTGCGTACATGTGGGTTTCCTCTGGGTGCTCCAGTTTCCTCCCACATTACAGAGGCATGCATCTTGAACGTTTCTCCCTGGGCCTCTGCTGAAAATTGGCTTTGTTCCAAGTCGGACTTTCCCAGTAAACAAATATTAAATAAAAAATAAATTGCAGTTTCTTCAAGGACATAACTAGTTCATTCAAAGGTCTCCTTGATCCACCTTTGTCTAGCCCTAGGGATTACGGTGAATCTTTACAAATCCATTTTAGGATTTGGAATTCATAGATTGATATCACCACTCAGATTGCCAGGCTTCCTCTTTCATGGCTGTCCTCCCTACATCTTCAGGCCCATCAGGCTCTTCTTGCTCAGTGGCCACCTACTTGTCTTATTTGTCATCTACTGGGACTGATGGTAGCTGGCATCTCATTAGTTCCTTTAGCCAGATTCTACATGAGGATTCTGTAATGGTCCTTTTCAGCACAGTTGTCACTGGCAACACATAAGACTAACGAAGGTTTGCTGCCACAACATCATGTGATGACCAACATCTGAATGCATGTCATCAGGTTGCCCTTTTGTCCTTCCATCTCCCTTGGCCACAGTGACCAGGTACACTTCCTTCCTTGGTTGGGTGGGTCACTTCAAGAGAAGGATGGCCCAGGCTACCTGGTCCCAGTTAGAAGTCAATTTGCACATCAAAATTTTGGAGATGAAAGCAGTCCTTCTGGCATTGCAGACTTTTTATGATTACCTCCCTTAAGGGGTGATATTGATCCAAATGACAATATGGCTGTGGTCTACTATATCAACAAACAAGGCAGAATCCAATTTACCCACTGTGTCAAGAAGCCATGAGGGTTTGGCAGTGGGCAGTGTCATCTCAGTGCTTTCTAGTGACAATGCACATCCTGGGGAATTCAACATTCTAGTTGACAAGCTGAGCAGACATATTCTAATGCTTTATGAGTGGTCTCTCAATCTGGTGATGGAAATCTTCAGCTTCTTGGACCATCCTTGATGCTGCTTATTTTCAACACATTACAATACAAAATACACAAGTTCTTTTCCCTGATTCCACTGAAGATTACTGTCACCAAGGGATGCTCTACTCCATGCTTGGCCTCAGGGCTTCTCTATGCATACTCCCAACTCCTTTGATATTGATAGTAAAGTTTTTACAGAAGGCAGCTTGCTGCAGGGAAACAGTGGTCTTCATTGCCTTCTTCTGGTCCAGAAAAGTCTGATACTTCTTCCTGAGTCCTCACCTACTTCACTCCCTTGGGATATGGATCCATTCCTTAATCTAATCTGGCACCCTTTGGGACAGCCTCTCATGGATCTCAAATTAACTGCTTGGTATCTCTACCTCCAGTGATGGCCAGAAATCCCAAGCTATCTGCCAGAGTGGTTCTTATATCCTTTCCTCATCTGAAAAGTCTTCCACCAGGAAAACCTGTAGCAGCAAATGGAGATTTAGTTTTTGGGCCTTCTCTAAAGGTCTGTCCCCTTTTTGGCATGCTTGGACGCAGTGTTGGCCTTCTGAGCTGGTCCTTTTCAATCAGGGGAAGTAACTGCACTATTGAGGTCCACTTAGAGTCCTATCTCCAGTTTTCATATCAGGATCATTCCCATCATACGTTCCATGAGACTTTCTAGAGCCTTTCTGAAGCAGACCTTTCTTCTCAGACCCCCAAGGGATCCAGTTCCTCTTTGAGACCTGTCCTTGGTGTTAGACTTTAAACAGGGTTCCATTTAAGCCTATGGATGAAGCTTTGGAAAACTCTCTTTTTGTTTGCAGTTCTTTCTGCTAAGCAAGTGTCAGAAATTGGGGCATTATCCTGTAAGCCCCCATATTTATTTATTTTTTTATTTTTATTTTTTTTCAAGGACGGTATCATTGCTAACTAATCCATCCTTTTTGTCTAAGGTGACCACTGAATACAACTTAAACCAGTCTACTTATTTGCCACTGTTTTTCCCCGAACTTCAGTAGTAAGGGCAAATATATTCTTCACTGTTTGGACCTGTGCTGCTAATTCTGAATTTATTTGCACAGGATGAAGGACATCACAAAATCTGACTAGCTTTTTATGTCCATTTTCAGAGATACACCAGGAAAAAGGGTATCTTGTTTACAAAGCTAATGGATTATCCTTGACATCCAAACCAAATGCTTATTCCACTAGTGCAGTTGCTACCTCAACAGCATTCATTTGTCACATTTCTTTGGACAAAATTATTTTCAGCAGCTTCTTGGAATGATTTTCATACTTTTTAAGTCACTTCAAACTTGACATTCTTTCTAGGTCAAGGGCTACCTTTGACTCCACCATTATCTAGAACATTCTCTTTTAGTACAACCTGGATAACCCTGACTGGGGACTCTGTCCCCAAGGTTGGGGTGGAAGGAAAACAAACATCAGACACAAAAGTTATATATACTTGCCACATGACCTCTTCTTCCATCTGTCTCAGCCTACCCTCCCTCCATTCCTCATCCAAATTTTCATTTGTGACTTTGGCTTCTAGTGGACCTGGTGGGCCTTCCCTGAAGTCTTCTGCTTTTAGACCCCTTTGGGTCTTAGTTAGTAATTGTATTTAGAGAGGTCTTATATGCTTGGAGCAAACTTGATCTGAGGAGATAAGGTAATGTAGGGCATTTACTGGACAGGAGATAAAGCTTCAGTGCCAGGATTCTAAAGAGCTGGCACCAAATTGTCAGATTGGACAACTCACAGGTTTAGAAGAACTAAAAAAGACAACACAGATCTAGAGCTATGGTATGTATATAACTTCACTTTAGAAAGAGTTCCTCCTTGCCACCTTTCTTGTCCTGTCTAGCTGGCTGTATCTGCTATGGTCATGTCTAAGCCCTCTGACTGTTTGTTAGATGATTTTGAGTTGTCCGGTGTTGCTCCTCAGGAAGCTGCTAAGTGTCTAGAATGTAGCGTGTTCCATATGGCTGATTGTACATGTGCTTTGGACAAAGGAAAACCATGCTTGAGTTTGGAAGAGGAAGTGGGCATCCAGTGCATGGCACCCCCTGATAAGGTACTTGATGCCGAGGAAGAGGACCAGGCAACTGAGCGCTCATTTGCATTAGTCTCAGAAAAATGTCTCAAAGTTAAACATTTTTCCACTCCTTCACCCAAGTAATCGAAGAGTGGTCTTCCTTTGGCAAGTACTTGTGTAAAACATTTAATTCACTTCAGACAGCATCTTCTTTCTTCTCATTCAAAAACAGAGAGATCTTCTTCAGATTCAGACTCATGATTCTGATATACAGCAGGTGGGCTTAGACTATTTTTCAGGTTTCTTCCTCCGAGAATTGGGAACTAGATTCTAAGGAAAAAATTTCTTCAGATTCACCAACAGAAGCGTTGGCAGAATGAAAGACTTATTTTAATGGCAATGCAAGGAGATTCCAGCGACTCAACAGAGATGTCATGACTTGTTACAAGTAAAGACTCCAAACCAGTGGCTATTCCTCCTGTTTTAGCAGCACTGGGGTATTTTTTTTCATGCTGACAAACTGTACAAAGTACCTCAGTCTCAGAGATATTTGTTGTATAACTGTAGGGCTGATCCAGAAGAAATCTATTTCCCTAAAACTTCTACTTCAAACATGTATGTGTAATCTGGTTCCCACTAATAAAGATAGTGTTTGACAGCTATGGAAAAAAGGTTTGCATCTCTTCAACTTTAGCTTTTAGAACTGTAAACTTTCAAACTTGTGCCAAAATTGTTTGCATCCTTTGATAATGTGAGAAAACTATTGCTGATTTAACCAGTTCAGATACTAAATCTTTACTTTCTCCACTTTCCACAGCTACTCAAGTCACCAAATAGTCATTGATATGCTCTTACGATGCTGAAGATACAATATCCAGAGCTGCAGCAAAAGGGGCCAGTTACATGCATGTTTGCATGGTTATGTACCAAGAGTTTACCTGAAGATGTTCGTAAAGGTGTTAAGGTTGAAATGCATATTTGGATTAACACATTTTGACACTTCTGCTAATGTTTTATGGAGATTTGATGAAAGGGAAAAGCTAATTCAAGAGCTAACATAAACTTTACAGTCTTTCATACCAAAATTATACAAAAAATTACCCCTTTGGTCCAGGACCTTTTTTTCAGAAAGCCTTTCAAGCAAATGTAACAAAAGTCAGGGAGGAAACATTTTGAGAAACAGTGGCACAGCAGTTCTAAGAAAAAGGGAGGTACATCTCAAGCCCAGTCATAATCAAAGAAAAAGGATAATGTCCTTCAGTCCCACCCTCCCACACACACACACACACACACACACACACACACACACACACACACACACACACACTGGCAGTCCTCCAGTCCTGCCTAACAGTCATCTCTTTCTTTTGCAATAGGTATTACAGATTCTTGGGTACTAGCAACAAATGACAGTGGGATTCTCTTCCTTCAGTTCTAGGAACTACTTCCCATCCTCAGAATCAAATCTACTGATTTTCACCCTTTATTTTTCAAATGCTTTCTCTGGAAGCAGTGGAGCCTGTACAAGAAAATCAAAATGGAGAAAGATTTTACTCAAGAATATTTATTGTACCAAAAAAGGAGAGAACCTGGAGACCTTTTAGGACCTGTCTCTTCTAAATCACCATGTCAAGATTTCAAAGTTCTATAATTTATTTCATTTGATTAATTTTCTTTTAGTGACTTTGAAACTAAAGGATGCCTGCCACCATATATCCATTGTGCTGCTGGTTCATATCTTCATTTTTTTCCTTTACCTTTCGAATTGGTCACATTACTAAGGGTTTCCACAGTGTCTAGCCCCATTGATTGTTTTGCAAAGGTAACAATCCATATTTTCTCCTATTTGCTTAATATCCTTATTTTTGTGGACTATTCAGAATTTTCAAGTCTCTTTTTTGACAGAAATCTGTTTCTGAATCTAGGCTTTCAGCTCAATCTGGAAAAGTCTTCTCTCATTCCTACTCACGGAATATTTTTTTTCTGGAATGCTTTTTGGACACTTCACCAATGATGGCTTTCCTTCCACAAGAGAAATAATCTAAAGTGAACAGCTCCTTCAGTTTTCTATTCAACCTCTTTCAACAGCAATGGAATTTCGTAGCATTTTAAGCTACTCTCAGAGCCGAAGTGTCATTGTTAGATCCGAAGCTGTCAGAGCCATCTCTGCCCCTCTGAGCCTCAGCATTAAACAGCTCAGCTCCAACTTCTGCCTTGGTTGGATTGACATTGGGTCAGAGGGAGCCAATGGTCAAGAAGCATGTCTTCTTGGCTCTGTCAGCATCCTTCTGCCTGGGGCATTCTGCTTTTGAGGTGGTAGAGAGAGTGTTCTCTTCTAGATTACAGATGATCCCCCCTGGGATCTTCCTTCTGGATACATGTCTTTGTGCCTTGAGCTTCATCACTGTACTTTACAGGGACAGCCAGCCCAAAGTCTCCAGGCTACCAGCAGGGTATACTTATATCCTCTCACACTTCTCTGAAACATCTCACTGAAGAAGTCCCTAGGAAGACAAAGTGCAAGAGGAGGGACTTGGGCACGGAAGATATAAACTTCATTGAAGGGTAGGAGTCACCAAGATCAACATCTGATGCTGTCTCCTTTGGAGGCATTTTAGAGATCCTTAAACAAAGGGGTGGTTGGTCTACTGATAACCATTCCTGAGAGGAATTGGTATTCCTGGGCATATTTGGGTCTGGCCCGTCTACTTCCTGGGTGACGGCCCACCAATGAGCTCATTAACTTGATCTCTCAGTGGGTGTGGAAGGAGGAGATTCTGTTGAGCTAATCCCTAAGAGAGCAGATAGGATCCTGGCACCACTAAAGGGAAGAGAGTTCTGGAGCAAAAGATGCCAGTATATGCCATGGTCATAGTGGTGGCTACAAAGAAATAACTCACTCAGCAGAAGTTCATCTGTTTACCCCCCCAACAGGAAGTCTAGGGCATTGGACAGATTTGGGAAGCATGTTTATGCTTCAGTGACTTTCGCACTTAGGTCGCTGAATTATATGTTGCACTTCACCAGACTTCAAAGGGATTTGATTAAAGAACTCTCCAAACCCCTCTCAGGAGCAATAACTGCTGAGGTACAGACCTCTGTTGCTTCACAGTTAGCTACCCTACAGTCCATCTCAAATTCATCCATGAGCCTCATTTCACATGCAGATGAAGGTACCTCAAAGGGCAGTGGGTTCAGGCATTTCCATTAGGAGGCATACCTGTATGCACTTGTTCGATTTCACGGAGCCCTTCAACTCTTCCTTCATCAGTGCACCCTTTGATGGACGTTCTTTGGCCCTAAAGTTAGACGCCCTCTGCAGTTGTGAGCAAAATAGTAAGACCCTGTCTGCAGTGGGCGTACATTTATCGACTCCTCAAAGAATCTTTTGTAGGAATCAATGAGGTGGTTGAAAAACATGTTTCAGAAAGTACCAGGGTCCTTTTCATGATCCACGTGGAGATAGTTTCCCCAAAGGCAGATGGGGGAACTGTAATGGAAGATACCACCCACACTGCAGAGGAGGCCCACAGAACTATGGTTCTTCCTCTGACAGACCCTATCAGTGGTCCTGAAAGGAGGCCCTATTGTCCACCACTGGAGACAGAAGTCATCTGTCCCTACATTTGAGAGCTTGGCTAAACATTAGAAATAAACATGGCTATTGGGAATTGTGCAAACATTATGGTATTGAAGTTGCTGAAAAACACTGGAAACATGAGCCACAAAGCATCACAGAAAATGATGAAGTTTATATCACATGGGATCACCCATTACCAACAGTTCAAAAGATAGATGATAGAAAACTGGATATAGTGGTCCAAGAAAAGGAGACAAAAGTAGCATTGATCATTGAAATCACTACACCCAGTGACTACACTGTCTTGCGTACAGAGAGACACAAAGTCATAAAATATCAGGATCTGCAGGCAGAAATGAGAGCAGTGTGGAAAAAAGATACCCAGACACTTCATAGGTTCATAAGTGTGTACTAGGCTAATGACCCTGGGGCATTTACAAGCCTAGCCATGGGATTACTCTGGCATAGTGCCACCCGACCTTAGTTCCCAATAGTAGTTGGAGCAATGCATCTTGTAAAAAAGAATCTACAGTCATATTTAGATTTGTTACCAAGAATCTACAATCATATTTAGATATGTTACCAATCCATGTAACCCCACACGAATTGCAGAAGGAGTCATTACTGTGCACATTGTGATTGCTGCAAAGAGCACTTTTGGCTGACATCAAAGATAGAAACAATACTAATTTCATGAACTTTAATCGTACTTTGACTTAGGAATGGGGTCCATTCCCATCATAGTATTGGAAACCCAAATGATTTGGAGAAATTAAAAGTGCAGAGGATTATTTCCAGAGGTACCTACCTCCTCCTCCTCCTTCATCAGAAAACAGAATTCCCAATTGTTCTACCCAATCAGAGGAAAACAGCAGCTCTAGGAATAAAAAAGCTGCTAGAAAAAAATAGTCACCCAAGAGGTCCCCCAGACCAGAAAGGATCCGAAACTTACTCAAGATTCTTTTTAGTGCCAAAGAAAACAAGGGACTGGAAACTTAATTTTGAATCACAGCAATCTGAATAAATCAGTTCAGCATACAAAGTTCCAGATGGTCACAGTTCAGCCCATTTTACCTTTCCTCCACAAGGATGACTGCATGTTCTCAATAAATCTTCAGGATGTGTACCATGACTTAAAAATGAACAGGTGATCCAGAAGATATCTATGCTTCTGGCTGGAAGCCAGTCATTACCAATTCAAAGCACTGCCCTTTGGACTCACTACAGCCACCAGGGTGTTCACCAAATATGGGACAGTAGTAGTATCTCACTTGAGACTGCATAGATTCCAAGCATTTCCTTACCTGGTTGACTGGCTCATAGCAGCTCCTATCAGGCATCTACTGATCGAAGCAAGAGGTTATGTGCTCCAGTTGTGCTCTCACCTAGGCATTACAATCAGTCTTAACTAGAACCATCTCAAATGCTAGAATTCATAGGCGCCTTGGTCAACACTGTATCAGTGACAGCCTCCCTTCCCTTGCCAAGGGTACAAACAAATAGATTTCGAGTCCAAAAGATAATTCAAAATTCCTCACACCAGACTGACTGATTCTACAGGCTTTAGGGTCAATATCTGCTGCCATAATTCTAGTTCCATTGGCAAGATACCTTATGAGAATTCTTCAATGGAGCCTGGTGACCAGTGGTCCATCCTTTACCAGCCTTTGTACTCTCAGATCAAAATAACTCAGGCATGCAAAAAATACCTTAGGTGGTGGATTTGCTCAGAACAGATTTTACAGAACCACCCTTTCATAATCCCTCAACTCAAGGCCATAGTGACCATGGACACAGCCCAATTTGGGTGGGGCTCTGCCCCAAGAAACCATATCCAACTTACACTGCTTAGTAAAGGTATGCACTGCAGACCAAGTAGCAGCTTCAAGGATGGAATTGGTGTCCAACTCCTTGAAGAAGGCACCAGAAGAGACAGTAGCCCTAGTGGAATGAGCTCTAACAGAAGCAGACAGAGATCTGCCATGAAAAGAATAGATATTCAGGAGGAGGTGGTTTGCTTAGAAACAGCCAAACCCAAACATCTGGGATGAAAGGAAACAAAAATCTGATTAGACTTGTGATTTGTCCTAGTTTTATCAAAATAGTACCTGAGCGGTGTGTGCAAATCCAAGGTTCATAGGTTGGTACTAGGCTGTCAACCCTAGGGCCTATACAAGCTTATCCATAACAATTCCCTGGCTATTTCTTCCCAGAATATTTATTTCCCTAGTCCCCTGTCTAGCAGGGCAAATGGCGTGACACCATTTTTTACCTCGTATTGAAGTAGGAACCTTTCATGATGGTGTCTGTATTTCTTGAGGGTGATATTTATCGGATCTACTAGATAGATGAGGTGTGCTTCATTGAAGACTATCAGGGCATGTGTTTTTGGCAATGCTCGGGTTATATTGGGATACCAACTTTTTTTCACAATAAGGTTTGAGCTATATTGTTCCATCTATGGGCTTGTTAAAGAATATGGGCTCTGCCTAACTAGCGGACATTGTGTTGAGCTGATCAGGGAGTGTGTTTTTGGCAATGCTCAGGTTATATTTGGACGCCAACCATTTTCACAATAAGGTTTGAGCTTTATTGTTCCATCTATGGGCTTGTTAAATGCATATGGGCTCTGCCTAACTAACGGACATTGTGTTGAACTCATTTTGTTTTAAGTGACAATGCAAACTATGGGGCCTTTAACAACTACCAAAATCGTGGTCTTGTGAACTTGTTTTGGGACCTTTTCAGATATCCATTTCTTTTAGGGTTCAACATTAAATATTTTTTGTTGCCTTATATGATCATTGACAGCAAGACAATATTTTGTTACAAGATATGGTGTGTATTATGTTGCATCTGTTTTTTCAGTTTTCATAAAGATATACAGATGTATGGCAACATTTGGCCTTTTAGACCAATTTATATTCATGCTTTTGAATGGTATAAGGTTCCAACTATTGAGAAGACACATGCACATACAATAAGCCGATTGATGAATATGGGCTCTGCTTAGCTTGTGGATATTTGGTTGGACTTATTTTGTTTTAAGTGTTAATACAAGCCATGGGGTCTTTTGTTACTGTTGACTTCATGGTTTTGTGAATTTGTTTCTGCACTTTCTCAGACATTTACATTTTTATTTTTCAAGGGCTTAAATATTATATATTTCTTGTTGCCTGTACACCAATTAGCAGCAAGACAATATTTTATTATGAGATATGGTGTGTATTAGGTTACACACATTTCTTTAATGATTATAAAAGTATATGGATATATGGTCACATTTGCCCTTTGAGACCACTTAGTTTATTTTCATGCTTTTGAATGTTACAACAATTTAACCATTGGGAAGATGCATATATACATGTATATATGGTTCCCCTTCACAAGATCGAATATATGAATACTCGAAACTCATAAGCCCGAGCCCAAAATCTCGACTATTCATATACTCAAAATTATGAAGGGGCACAAAAGAAAGTAAAAAACACTTTTTCTAATATTTTTGTAGGGGGGTTGTGCCCCCCTGCACCCCCCACCTTAAATATAGCAACTCCGAGATCGCACTACAGCAAAGGAGATGGAAATGTACCATTATGCACTATATGAATAAGCGCACAACGGGACACTTTCCATTCCTCCGCTGAAGTGTGGTCATGAAACCTGCACATTAAGGAAGGAACAATACAGGAGGATCCAGCCCCCTACAAAAAGGTAAGTAAAACCCTTAATCTACTTTTTTACACTTCCCGTTCACAATTTCGAGTTACTGAAACTCGAGATTTTAAACTTGATCTTATGAGTTTCGAGCTTTCAGTAATTCGATCTTGTGAAGGGGAACCATATATATATATATATATATATATATATATATATATATATATATAGTGACATTTGGTGATTTACTCTCTATTTCTGTGTATAATTCAGGCTGGCCTGTCTTATGTTTGTAAGGGTTATTTGTTCTACAGATTTCTGAGTTGTTGGACAAAACGCTGTAACTCAACATACTGTATTTGTTTTATACTTCTTAGGTGTTCTAGGACTAGGACTTTATATTTCCTGCTGTGATTTCAACACTTTTGCTCAATTGTGCCATTTATAGTGTTAGTTTGGCCCCTTTTTTGGATTACTTATTTTCAATCATATCGTTGTGCTTTGCTTTAATAGCAATTTGGTGTTTGATACTATATGAATGGCAATTGTTGGCTGCACAATATGGATTTGTTAACTATTTTAAGGGGTCTTTCTGCCAACAAAGAGGATATTGATATCTTTGAATCTAACAGAGTTCAATCACAATTAGCGAGTTCTGACACAAGGGAGCTTGACAATTGTAAAGTTTTCTTTGATAATATTTTCAAGAACATGAAAGCTTTAAGGTCCTATGTCTGGCATGTCAAGCTTTTTAAAGCTTGTGTGAAAAAGGTATAACACCTCGGGGGTTGAGAATTCGGATTAAGCCCCTTGTGGGTGAACAAGACTCTACCTTGCTCACTGCCTGGTGTAATATACAACAGGATTCCTCCATGGAATTTGTTAAAGCATTACATTCATTTTATGAGCGTAGGGTTGATAGTCTTTTAGATGTAATCAAAATGTGTCAAGAGGCTTCCAAATTTGAGAATTCACCCACATATAAAGAACACCTTAAAACACTTAGTGGTGATTTATTAAGTTTTGAAAAGGAACAGAAAATCCATAAATATAATAGGGATTGTCGTGATAATAGTGAAGGTCGTCCTTTTGAAGCTAGAAAAAATGTCAAATTTGCTATTAAGGAGGGTTTTACCACGGAACATAAAAGTAAAAGGAAATCTATTTTAAAGAAATCAGGCAGTGAAACATCGAGGGATGAGGGTTCGTCCCATACAGACACAGAAATGGAGAATATCCAAACATCACCAGCGCATAAGCAAATTTTTTCCAATGTGAGTGAAACAAGGGGGGACCATAACCCTTTAGGGGGAAGAGAAAACTGGGTGGACATAAACACAATTCTAAATGTCACCTCAGGTCTAACTCTTCAGAGCATGTTACAATTGCTGGAACCCAAGTCAATTCAAACAATGTCATAAATATTTCATCTGTGGTGTTATCTAAGCTTGAATATGATGTACTGAATAAAGGCCTTAATTTCATCCCTGGCTTTTTTGTTTCAGAAAATGATTTTGTGGAGGACTTGTCTTTTTGTAGGGTACTCAATCTTAAATTGTTTTTTAGGGACTCTACAGATCATAGCAGCCCTATTGAAGCTGGTTTTAGGTTTCATCCTTCAACTTTCATGCCACCTATGAACAAGCATGTGGACATTTTTTAAAAATGTATTTTGAAGGAATTGCGTTTTGGTGGGGATTTTCAGGATGTGCCTTTACCCAATAATTTGAACCTTCAGGAAATGGCAACTTTGAAGAATCTGTACAATAACAAAAATGTGGTCATTATTCAGGCGGACAAAGGAGGGGCCATAGTAGTTATGGATTGGTCTACATATGAAGCTGAGGTGAATAGACAACTTCAGGATGCCACATTTTATATGGTTATGCCTGTTGACCCTATGGTTTAAAGTTAAGATTGATAAATTTCTTGATTTAGCTGTTGATGAGGGCATTATTGATGACAAGACATATTATCATCTGAAGGTAAAGGAGCCAGTCCCACAATTTTTGTATTTACTTCCCAAAATACATAAAAGTTTGAACGATCCCCCGACGCGTCCACTTGTCTCAGGTAAGGGTTCATTAACTAACTGAACCCATTTCTGTGTACCTTACTAAATATCTTAAACCCCTGTTACCAGTTGTGAGGGTGAGAATTAAGGATACCACAGAATTTCTAAATATCATTCTTGATGCACAATTGGATGGTGACTGGCGCCTTTGCACTTTAGATGTGACTTCTTTATACACCAGTGTCCCTCAGTGGGTGGGTTTGATGGCCTTGGATTTTTGGTTAAATGAGTTAGCCCTCTGTAGCCCTGGGTTTAGCACCTTCCTATTATGTTTAACTGAGCATGTATTGACTAAAAATGCTTTTTATTTCAATGGTACTTATCTCCAAATGAAAGGTACGGCTATGGGGGCTTCTTTTGTCCCCATTTATGCTAACCTATTCATGGAGTACTTTGAACATGTTATGATTTATGACAATAATCATAACATTTTCATGGGATCAAATTGATATATGGAGGCGTTTCTTGGATGACTGCTGGATGATATGGAAATCAGATACGATATATTTGGAGGAATTTTTAGAGTATCTCGATGACAATAAATGGGGAATCCATTTTACAGTTAATTGTAATAAGAAGTCTGTTTCCTTCTTGGATGTTATGGTAAGTAAACAAGAGGATGGTACTCTTACTAGTTCTGTATATAGGAAACCTTTTCACTCTAATTTCTTGTTACATCCATCCAGCTGTCATCCAAGGCATATTAGAAACATTCCAAAGTCTCAATACATGCTTATTCAATGCATTTGCTCTAAGGAAGATGATTTGATACGCTTTAATGTTGATGTTAATGTTGACCTAATGGCTAGATTTATGGCAAGAGGGTATTCTCTAGCTCATTTATCATTAATCCAAAGTGAGGTTGACAAAATGCCCAGACAGGAGTTGTTGAAATGCCACCATCACGATCATAGGGATCATACTAAGATTAGGTTCATAAGTACTTTTGGCAAAAATACCCAACGATTGGTTAATCTTTGTACAGAGACATTGGGATATTTTATTAGCAGATGAACATCTTGGACAAATACTTGATAAGAGGTGTGCTTTTTTTTTTTGTAAAGGTGTCACCTTAGGGGGCCAATTTAATTTTTATAAACATGCTCCCCTTCCCATTACTAGATCTCAACGTACTTTGGATAGTACCACGTTAAGGGAGTTTCCCTTGTGGTCATTGTAGTTTTTGCAGGTATGTAGTGGAAACTAAATAAATTAGCAGTAAGATTACACCACTTATTTATGAAATTAAATCTTTGACCAATTATAGTAGTGATTGTGTTATGTACTTGGCTGTTTGTAATTGCTCTGCATTCTGCATTGGACAAACTATGAAGTTACGTATTTTCGAACACCTCAGCAACATTAGAACTAAAGTTATTACCAATGCTCTGTACAAATACACTCAAGTACATAGTAATGCTTATTTTCATTTCACTATTATTGATAAAGTAAGTGGCCACAAACTTATTAAAGCCACATGGCATGAAATATTGACCAGAAAAGAAAAGGGTTGGATAATTAGACTTGGTGGATTATTTCCACCGGGTTTAAATGAACATCTGTAATCTTTTATATTAATTTTTCATTATATTTTTATAATATTTTTGTTTTTGGTTATATATTTTGTCTTGACTGCATTATTTTGGTTTTTGGGTGATGTGTTTATCAATACATGCATTCTATTATTTTTTAAAATACTTTTCCAATGGTTGCATATCTAATTAATTTTTAATTAGTTATGATCTGCAATTGGATATTGTGTGGTGTGTCAATGATTTATAAGGGACTTGTTTCAACCTATCTTTATACATTGATAAAGGCTTGTGTGGGTCGAAACTGGTCTGTCTACTAATAAAGGTTTATTTTCTCCCCATTTGGTGCTGGCTATTTGATTTGGGATTTATTGTTCATTTGGGCTGTTGCACGTGCCGTCCAAGTGAAGGTTTTATTGCTTTTTCCTTTTGAAGTGGGCCAAAGAGGCGCTCAGCTTGACATGTATGGGCAGTCTATTCCAGAGTATGGGGAATCTCTGGGTCAGGGCCCTATCCCACCAGCATGTTTTGTTCATTGTGATGACCAGGTTTAGATCCCTGGAGCATGTGGCTCTGAGGGATTGGGATTTCTTTAAGTGTGCAAGATCCTGTCAGTAGCAGACTGAGGAGAAGAGAAAAAGGAAGGGAGTTGCACTGAATGATTCAAGGACAACTCCTTGACTACCTTGGGCATAAAAGCAGGATTACTATGAAGGGACACTCTGTTCCTGTAAAAAAACAAAAAAGCTGGAATAGCCATAAGAGCCTGGAGCTCAGAAACCCTCCAAGGAGAAGTAAGAACCAGCAACAAAACAGTCTCCAGGTCCAATGTTGCAAAGAAGCAGAATCTGCAGGCTCAAAAGGAGTCAGTTTTTCCAAAACAAAATTAAGGTCCCAAGGAGGAGGAGTAGTCTTTCTTGGAGGTCTAATATGAAGGACACCTTTAAGAAATTGCTTTACCTCAAAGCACAAAGTCAAAGGAGGATTCAAGGGCAGACAAGCTGAAATGGCTGATAAATAAGCCTTCACAGAAGACTAGACCAAGCCAGACTAGAGCAACTCACACAAATAAGAGAGGACCAGAGGGACCCCCACTGAAAAAGGGTCCTGGTTACAAGCATGGCACCAGACCAAAAGTCTCTTCCATTTGAACATATAAGATTTTTTCGTTGAGGTTTCTTTCTCCTCAGAAAAGAATTGCCTGAAAGGGATGAAAACCTATCACCCATGATGTCAGTTGCAGAGTGGACAAGTGAGGATGGATGAGAGACCCCCTTGTCCTGTGTGAGGAGATCCAGCTGGTGAGGAAACATGTGATGATTGCCCCTGACCAAATGCATTAACAGGGGGAACCAGTCCTGTTTCAGCCAAAAGGGAGTCATTAGCAAGATTTTTGGGGAGACCAGCTGAATCTTCTGCAGTAGTCTTAGAAGATGAAGGAAAGCATAAAGAAGCCTCCCCTTCTAAGGAAAGGAAAGGATGTCCATCTTCTAGGCCAGATGGCATAGCACTCTGGAACAGAAGAGAGGAAGCTGTCTGTTCAGAGGGAAGGCAAAAAGATCAACCTGAGGAATACCCCACTGATGGACAATGTCTATAAACATATCTCTTTGAAGCATCCATTTGTGAGCCTGTGTTTTGGACCTGCTCAGAGAGTGTGCGCAAGATTGTGCTCTGAAGGAATGTATACTGCCTGTAGAGTTAACTGATAATGGAGAGCCACATCCCAAACCTGAAGCGTCATCCTGCAGAGGAGATAAGATTTCATGCCCCCCTACTTGTTGACATACCACATCACTGTAGTGTTGTTTGTGTACACCTTCAAGGGGCCTGGAAAGTACATGGGATGATAAGCCTGAATATACAAAATCGGAGTCCTCATCTCTTTGATGTTGATATGGTCTAACCTCTGTTGGGGAGGCCAAAGACCCTGGACTTTCAGGTGAACAAGAGATGCCTCCCACCTCACATCCGAGGTATCAGTAAACAGCTCCTGAGAAGGAGCTGGAGGCTGAAAGGTCCAACATGGGTTGAGAGCAAACTGTTAAATCCACCACTCAAATTCATTCTTGAGACAAGGAAGGGAAGGTGCACTGAAATTCAGATGGTAACGATGCTGCAGCCAAACCAACTTGAGGCACCACTGAAGCTCCTGCATATGCAGTCTGGCAAGAGAAAGCACTGGAATAGAGGAAGCCATGAATACAGGGGCCCAAATAAACTCCCTGGCTGGCATGGCAGGCAGTGTATGAAGAGACTGATAGAAGGCAGTCAGTGACAATACCTTTGGAGGCCGAAGTGAGGCCTGTCTGAATCCTGCATCCCAGATAAACATTGATCCTGACAGGGAGTCAGAATGGACTTTTGGAAGTTGATAGTAAACCCCAGACTTTGAGGAGGAGAGATGGTGAACTGCAGATCTTAAAACAATTGACTGGGAGAAGGTGCCTGAAGCAACAGGTCATCTAGATGAGGAAAAGTCTGAATGCCTTGGAGCCTGCAGAAGGCAATTACAGGAGGTCGGCTTTTTGTGAATACCCTTGGGGCAGTAGAGAGGCCAAAGGGCAAAGCAGAGAACTGAAAATGAGAGGAAGACAAAAAGAAATGTAAAAACTTCCTGAAGAGAGGTTGAATAAGGATATGAAGGTAAGCATTTTTCAGAAGCAAGAACACCAGAAAATCCTGGGGTAATAAAAGAGGAAACAGAGTTTGAAGAGTTAGCATCTAAAAAGGCAGGGATCTTGAGAAAGGTGCTGAGCTGGGAGAGATCCAAAATAGGTCTCCAAGTTTCATGTTTTTAAGGAACCAGGAACATCCTGGAATAAAAACCTCTTCTCACTTGGAAGGTGGGACAAGTTGAATGGTACCTTGGATCAACAGGGATCCTAGAACATGTTCTTCGTGTTTCACTGTTGCAGTCATCACATTTGGGTTATCCCTACCAGGGTAGCCCTCGGCTGGTCCGAATACCAGAGACTTAGTATTTCTGCGTCGGTTGCTGTCACCTGAGGACTGAGGTCAGGTCGTCAGTAGTATAAAGTAAGGCAGTCGACGCAATTACATCAGTCTTTCTTGCCGTGGAGCCCAAAGCAGAAGCAGTTCACACGAGTGCCGGTCAGCCACTACCTGAGTTTTCATCTACCAAATTGAAGTTGAAGTCTTCTAAAGCTAAGTACCCGTTGAGGATCCTTCTTTCCTTGCACTAATCTATGTCAGAAAAAGATGCTAATTGTCTCGCCTGTGGAAAGCAAATACCACACCGAGACTTCCACTCTTACTGCGTCACTTGTTTAGGCCTAGACCAAGACATCCCTCGTTGTTGCTTCTGTGCTTTATTTAATGCCAGAACTATCCATCGTCGGGCCCTTATTGTAGTCAGATATTTTCGCTTACAGTCTTCGGATTCCAATATGGCTTCGGTAAGCCATCCAACAGCAGATCTTCCAGAAAACGTAAAGATAAAGACAGAGACAGACCGCACAGGTTGAAACCTCCCGACAACACTTACATTAAGCTAGTCATCAGTTCCCCGGTACTCAGTGAGGTGCTTTTGTAACCCCTGATGCCTGCTTCTGTTGATTCGCAGGCCACTACTGAGAGCCTTTCGGAGTCCAGTATGCCACAAAACTCTTCTTTGATGAAGGATCCTGCGGTCGTCTCTACCTTGGATGGGTCCAGAGCCGCTGAGCAGGCACCAGCTTCCGAGGAATTCCTTTGCACTACCGAATCTTGATACAAACCAATGTCTTCTTTCGCAACTACCGTTCTTTCTAAAACAACTGAGTTTCTTAGGCCCAGGGTAAGAACGACACCCAAGAAACTGATGACCCACTCTCAGGTGCCTGCTACCTTGCCTCAGTCTCAAATGCTTAAAATGGCAGAAGACCTTATTATGCTGATTAGGGGAAGCCAAGCTACCCCCTCCAAAAGGAAAAGAGATCTGTCCCCTGTAGTTTTGTTTGAACAAGAGTCAGTTGAATCTGATGCATCTGAATATGAAGACATGCAACCCCTCTCCACATATGAGGATTCTGATGCAGAGGATTCCATTCCTTCAGCCTCTCCCCCAGAGGATTTTTCCTTTGGGGAAATCCTGCATACTTTAAGGAAGCATTTCCAGTGGGAGAGTCAGGACTACCCTCAGGCTAAAAACAGACTCAGGGAATTCTTAGATCTTCCACACCACAGACCCTTGGCCATCCCCCCAGTCCTGGATGTTGTGGAGGATATTTTCCCTCGAATCCAGCTTGACTCCTGATGCCCTTCCTCCTGCCCCCAGAAAACCAGACGGGTACTATAAAGTTCCTGACACATAAATATATTTTTAAAAATCCTGCAGCTGACCCTGAGGTCATTTCTCAACGGCCAAAAGGGATTAAAGCAACCTCTGCTAAGAATCCCACCCCCTCAGACAGGGATTCCCGAGCATTGGACAGATGGGGTAAAAAAGTATACACGTCAGCTACTCTTTCTATCAGGGCACTAAATTTGCAGTTCCATATGGTGTAATTTCAGCAACATACCTTGGAACTCCTTCTTCCTTTCCTGCTTGGGCAGAATCTAAAGATTTCCTAGAGTTAGTGCATTCTGCAAGTCAAGTAACTAAATACACCTTGCACTGTGGTTTTGATGCCCTAGAAGCTTCTTGCAGGGCAGTAGTCACTGGATCTGTCATTAGAAGGCATGCATGGCTCAAGGAACAGCCCCTGCCAGACCATGTCAAATCTAAATTGCTGGATGCCCCCTTGCACAACGATAACTTATTTGGCACTAAGGCAGAAGAGGTCTTAAAAAAGATGGAAGAAAAAGCAAAATCTATACAAACAGTTAAGGATTTCTTGCAGGCCCAGCCACCTAGGTTTAGCAGGCATTGTCCCTCTAAACACTGGTCCTTTCCTGCTGCCAGTAAACTGGCCCAGCCTAGGCCCATTGGAAGCAGACCCCTCAACGCAGTAGCCCCAGGGAATGCAGAGATCTAAGCAGAGGACTACCTCCACTTCTAAACCAGGGAGTTCTAAGCCACCCCCTTATGGTAAGAACTCACAATGACTCACCTCCTCCACCCCCTCCCTTTGCCCACCGTCACTTACCACTAGGAGGAAAACAATCTTTTCACTCAAGCACCTGGGCCACCATTACCAAGGACCACTGGGTTCTGAACATTCTGTCTCAGGAATACAAATTTTCCTTCCACACCCTTCCAACCCTGAAAGGGTACCCAGATCTACCACCAAATCAGTGGACAGAGGCTCAAAAGCAAATCCTTTCCCTGCTCTCTACGAGGGCAGTAGAACATGTTCCTGCAGAACAGATAGGCCAAGGTTTCTACTCCAGACTTTTTCTGGTGCCCAGAAAAGAGGGCACCTGGCACCCCATTCTCGATCTATCCATTCTAAACACCTTCCTGGTAATTCCCAAAATTCAGAATGCTCACACTCCCAACAGCTGCTACCCATGCTCTCCAAGGATGCTTGGCTAGTCACCCGGGAACTAAAGCGGCTTACCTCCACATTCCTATCAGGGAATCATGCAGGAAATATCTCTGCTTTAGGGCAGGATCTCAACACTTTCAGTTCTCTGCACTTCCCTTTGGCTTATCTACTGCTCCCAGAGTTTTCACAAAATGTCTGGCTCTGGCCATTGCCTTTTGCAGACAAAGAAATTTTCAGATTTACCCATACCTAGACGACTGCCTTATTCAGACAGACAGCCAGGAAAAGCTACTCAAGCACCTGGCCTTTGTAAAGACCCTACTAACCTCCCAGGGTATGTGATCAACAAAAAAAATCCAAACAGGTGCCCACCCAAAGGATAATCTTCCTGGGAGCAAGTCTGGACATAGCATCTCAAATGGCATACCTTACTCCAGAGAAGCAAATTTTCCTGACAGACGACTTCTCTCATCTAGCCACCAGGCCCTACCTATCTGCA
The DNA here is from genome assembly GCF_019279795.1 of Protopterus annectens. Lineage (NCBI taxonomy): Eukaryota > Metazoa > Chordata > Ceratodontiformes > Protopteridae > Protopterus > Protopterus annectens. The sequence goes on from NC_056736.1 coordinate 703,170,443, forward strand.
AGGAATATCCTGCAAGCTGTGAGGTTCATGGCATCTTGCATACTACTCATTCCATATGTCAGACTGCATATGAGGAAACTTCAATGGTACCTAAAAAGCCTTCAGTGTCAACACTCAAGACCTGTAAACTCTTCTACCTATAATTCCTTGCCTCAGAAAAGATTTTCTTTGGTGGGCAACAGCATGCTCCCAGAAAAAGGGAATGCCTTTCTCCCCACTACCCAGACCCTCACCACAGACTACACTTGAGGTGCATACCTGGCTGGCAGGTGCATACAGGGTCAATGGAGCCCACAGCAAATCCCGCTGCACATCAGTCAAAAAGAGATGATGGCAGTGCAACATGCCTTGATAGCTTTCAAGCCCCTTCTCTCTCTCCGGGGGCTCTCCTGATCAAAACAGACAACAACACTGTGATGTGGTACATCAACAAGCAGGGAGGGACTCACTCCTACCCTCTATGCAGGCTGGCCATGACCCTTTGGTACACAGCCTCTGCCATGCAACTACATCTGTTAGCACAATTCCTACCAGGCTCTCTCAACTCTCTGGCAGACCAATTAAGCAGAAATCTTCTGGACCCACATGAGTGGCAGCTCAACAGAAGTACCTTCAGCCTAATAAGTCAGAAATGGGGAACCCTGAAGGTTGACCTCTTTGCCTCCCATACCAACCATCAGAGCAGCAAATTCTGCACCAGGGAGAATCACTGCATGGCTTGGAAAGTAGATGCCCTGTCCTTCCCCTGGGTCAATCTACCAGTCTATGCCTTTCCTCCCTTACCTCTCATACCCAGAGTACTGCTCAAAATAAGGGAGGAAAAACCAAGGGCCATTCTTATAGTTCCAGGCTGGCCCCGGCAGCACTGGAACCCTTTGCTGTGCAGCCTGTCCACACTACCTCCATGGCATCTTCCTCAGATCCCAAACCACCTGACCCAGAGGGAAGGGGAATTCCTGCATCCCCAATTGCAGACACTCAGTTTGGCAGCTTATAGATTCATAGAGAAGTACTAGGCTAATTGCCCGTGTGTGCCATTTTAACCCTAGCCAATTACCCCAGGTGAGAATCAGACCCTACACCTTGTATTTGTATGGTAACCACCTTAACCATTATGCCAACCCCCACCCCCTTATTCCCTGACCCTGAACCAATCTGCCAACCTCAGTAAACAGGTTCTGGATGTTATCCGTGAGGCCAGATGTCCTAGCACCAGAAAGTCTTATGCTGATAAATGGAAAAGGTTCTGCACCTGCACCTGGATTCAGGCTAAGGGAGCTAATACAGCACAGCCCTCCTTCCCATCCTGGATTATTTAGCTGACCTACTACACAGTGGCCTCTCTTTCTCCTCTATAAAAATGTATGCCTCTGCTATTTCTGCTCATTTTCCCACTGAGCAGCCCCTTTTCTCACACCCTTTGATCAAACAGTTCCTAAGAGGGGCTAGCAACTTGAAGCCACCCAAAAGGGCACCGACACCAGCTTGGGACCTTAACTTTGTATTGGAAAAGCTAACCCTTCCCCCTTTCGAACCAGCTGCTTCTGCAGAGCTACACTTTCTCTCCTGGAAGACAGCATTCCTTCTGGCCATCACTTCAGCCAGAAGAGTCTCTGGGCTGCAAGCACTCATGGCTGTGGAACCCTTCATCATCCTCCATGCAGAGAGGATATCCCTCAGAACTAATTCATCCTTCATGCCCAAGGTGGTGTCCACTGTGGCTCTCAACCAATCCATTCATTTGCCCACCTTTTGTCCTGATCCCCAGAACAAGGGGGAAAGGATTCTTCACTCTCTAGATGTGCACAGACAGCTCAGATTCTATCTAGACAGGACTAAATCCTTCAGAAAGTCTGATCAATTGCTGGTTAGCTTTGCTACAGGGGCAGAAGGCAAAGCCGTCTCCAAAAAAACATTTCCAAATGGATAGCACACTGCATCTATTTGTGGTACAAACAGCATGGAAAGCCTCCCCCCAAGGGGGTCAGGACACACTCCACTTGAGCAGCCTCAACCTCTGCAGCTTTCCTCAGAGTAGTCCCCACCAGGGACATCCTGGAGGCTGCCACCTGGGCATCTATTCACACTTTTAACAACCATTACCACCTGCCTCTCTTCTCCAAATCCAGGGCAGGGTTTGCCTCTGCAGTCTTGCAGGGCAATCTAGCCAGCCCCTAGTTTCCTTGACTGCCTCCACCCTTTTCCTTAGCTTTGGGAATCAACCCAAATGTGATGACTGCAGCAGTGAAATGCGAAGAACATAGTACAGTTGGGTACACTTAAAATGTAGATGTTCGAGTGTATTCACTGTTACAGTCCTGGTTTCCCTCCCTCCATCCCCCTTTCCTCTCTTTCTTCCTTTATTACCATTCTAACTTGTTGTTCCCCTTTCATTACAAGGGACATATTGGTATTTATTTTCCACTGGTGGGGTTCTTCCACCAGAATTTGCCCTCCTACTTGGGGGCTCCTGACTGGTTAGGGCAAGAAAAACTGATGTAATGGTGTCGGCTGCCTTACTTTATACTACTGATGACCTGATGTCAGTCCTCAAGTGACAGCAACCGATGCAGAAATACTACGTCTCTGGTATACGGGCTGGCCGAGGGCTACCCTGGCAGGGATAACCCAAATGTGATGACTGCAACAGTGAATACACTCGAACATCTACATTTATGATAAGTGTACACAACTGTACTTTCCGGGAAATTAGGAAGTTGCTGTACAGGAGGTTGAGGAGTACCAAAAAAAGGAAGGAGAGATTTCCATACCATGAAGTAACCCTGACAGATAATAAAAAGAACCCAAGAGTCTGAAGTGATGAGACACCAATTTGGAAGACAAAGGACCTGGTCTAAAGGTTGGGGGGGGGGGGTGAATTGTCAAAGAGAAGCAGGCTTATCAAATAAATGAGGCTTCCGGGTCAAAGAAATCTGAGAAATCTTAACAGAGGGGGACCACCTCCCACCCTTCCTGCCCTTTGAGACCTATTGGGGTTGCCTGCGAACAAAAGCAGACCTAGAAGGATAATTCCTCTGGAACTTAGGGATAGGAGAGACAAAAATATGTTTTGCAGGGCTTTGTCTTTTTCAAGCAACTTAAACATGTCAGCAGCAGCATTCCCAACAAAAAATGAGTATTATCCAAAGGAGCATCCAATAACTTGGCCTTAATGTCCTCAGAAAGAGACTGGAGATGAAGCCAAGGATAATGCCTCATGACAAACCCAAAAGCCACATCCCTAGAAGAGGAGCCAGCAGCATCATAGCTACACTTAATAGAATTGTGAGCCAATTGAGAAGCAGAACCTAAAAAAGATAAGGTAGATGATTTGCCATTAGAATCAGGGAGGGCAGAGATAACTTGACAAGTCTGAGCAATCAAGGCCACAGTATACCTGGTCATATGGGTCTGGTAATTAATAGCCCGAAAGACCAAAGTAGAAGCAGTGTAAACTTTTTTGCCAATCCTCTCCACTGCCCTGCTATCTTATTAGAAGGCAAAAGTTTGGAAGGTTTGTCAGAAGAGACTGATACCACAGCAGGTTCAGCAGAAGGACATTTAAACAAAAACAGACAATCCTCAGGAACCTTATAGAGCCTATCAGGTTTCTTAAGAGCAAGAGGCTGAGAATCAAGAGGCTTGGAAGCAGCAATGAAAGTGTCTAACAATAGGTTCATAGGTTGGTACTAGGCTATCAGCCCTAGGGCCTATACAAGCCTAGCCATAACAATTCCCTGGCTATTTCTTCCCACATTATTTACTTTCCTGGACCCCTGTCTAGCAGGGCGACTGACGTGATCCCTGGGGTGAATTTCCTTTCTCCCATCCAATCGTCAAGGTTCCTCTTGAAGAGGTCCAAAGAGGCACTCTGCTTGACATGTATGGGCAATCTATTCCAGAGTCTGGGGAGTCTCTGGGTCAGGAACCTATCCCTCCAGCATGTTTTGTTTATTGCGATGACAAGGTTTAGATCCCTGGAGCGTGTAGCTCTGAGGGATTGGGATTTCTTTAAGTGTAGCATGTCCAACAGCTCTGGGTTTGACATGGCCTTGTATGTTAAGCAGAGATCGCCTCTGAGTAGACGATATGCGACTGAGTATAGCTGGAGTTTTTTAAGGCGGTCAGCGTAGGGCATCTGTTTTAGGCCTGTGATTCTTTTAGTGAGGTATTTCTGAGGCCTTTCCAGTTGTTGCAGATGTCTTGAGAGGTACATACCAAATGGGGCGTTGTATTCTATAATGGGTCTAATGAGGGATGAGTACAGTGGGACAATGACCTCCTTTTTTCTTGATGAAAATCCCTTAGTGATGAGGTGTGCCACATAGAAGGATTTCCTGACTGTTGTGGCGATGTGGTTATCGAAGGTGAGACCACTGTCCACCTGTGTCCCTAAGTCTCTTATCACACTTTCTGTGTTTAGTGTACTGCCACCTATATGGTAATTCATGGATACATGTTTTTTCCCAAAGGGGATAACAATACATTTCTTGGCATTGAGCTTGAGCCCATGGCTCTGGCACCAAGCATCTGTTTCTGTAAGGCCCTTTTGTAGAGTATCCACATCATTTGGGGATTCAATAATGGCTCCCAGTTTGCAGTCATCTGCAAACTTTGTTAGCCAGAGTCCCTTAGTGTTGACCTGTACTTCAGAGAAGTAGATGCCAAACAAGAGCGGCCCCAGGACTGAACCCTGAGGTACTCCACTTGTCACTTGTCTGGAGCTGGATTTGGAGTCGGCTACTTTTACAGTGTGGGTTCTATCAGTAAGCCATTTAGCAACCCATTGGGTGACATAGGGATTAATGCCCAACTTAGTAAGTTTATCTATGATTCCAGAGTGGGGGATGGTGTCAAAGGCCTTGGCAAGGTCTAGATAGGCTGTGTGGACCACCTTATCCTTATCCATGGCTCTGGAGACTGATTCAAAGAAGTCAATCAGGTTCAGGAGACAAGATCGGCCCTTCACAAACCCAAACTGGGTGGGGTCCAGTGTTTGAAGGTTGCCAATGTCTTTGTTTATAAGTTCCATGATAATATGCTGCATGGCCTTGCAGATAAGGCTTGTCAGACTGATGGGACGGTAGTTTCCAGGATCCAAGGTGGATCCCCCCTTGTGGATTGGGATAACTGTAGCTATGCGCCACTCAGTGGGCACGAAACCTGAGGTGAGGCTATGGTTAAACATGACACTTAGGTGAGGTGCCAATTCATATTGCAGTTCATGTAGTACACAGCCCGGGATGTCATCTGGTCCCATGGATGCTGTATTCTTGGCTTTAGAGAGTGCGTTTTGTACCTGTGTGGTCGTTATTACTGGAATTTGGCAATCTTTCGGTATTGAGATGGGCCATTTAGGGGGTGAGAGGGGGGTGAAGTTGGCACTGAATCGATCTGCCAGGATATTGGCAATATCCTTCGGATCAGTATATTTAATGCCATTCTGTTTTAGCTCAGAGCAGATTTGAGCATTGCCATTTAGATTCTTGACATAGTTATAGAATGCTTTGTGGTTGTCTTTGGAATCTTTGGCAATTTTATTTTCGTAACTAGCTTTGGAGGATTTTATGAGGCATCTCAGTTTCTTACTGAGGCTAGTAAGGGAGTTTTTTGCATCCTAGGGTTTTCCTCTTTTCTGCAAAAGTTTCTTCCTTTTGTTGTAAAGTTTGTTTATGGCAGGGGACCACCAGATTGGCTTCCTTTTTGGATGAGAGCATTTTGGTTCTATTTGGGATGGCACGATTCATGCATGAGTGGATGTGCTCATACAGTGCCTTAGTGTAGGATTCAGCAGTTGAACTTTCAGTTCCGTCTGCATGGGTGTCATGAAGTTTGTCACTTCTGACTTGAGTAGCATGAAGTTGGCTTTGGAGAAGTTTTTATGGTGGTTTCTTTACTGGGGGTGGGGTGGGATGTGGATGTTAAGGGTGATTAGCTTATGGTCAGACCTGACTAACGAGGGGGTGACCATAGGTATGAAGCATTGATTTCCCATGTTGGTAATGACCAGGTCTAGGATATTGGAACCCCTGGTGGGACTATGGATTAGTTGATCCAGGGCGTTGGAATTTATGAATTCCAAGAACCGTTGCGCAAAGGTGTTGGGACATGAGTAGTTTTCTCAGTTAATGGCAGGGTAGTTAAAATCACCCAGTATTAGGGTGTTTGGTTCTATCATAATATTTACCAGTATGTTTAGAAAGGTGTAGTGAGAATCTTGGAGTATGGTGGGGGATCTGTAGCAAGCTACAATTTGGATTGCAGTCTTACCTAGTGTTAGTTGCACTTGGAGAATTTCAGACACATTGTGTTGGCCAACTAGCCTGGTGGTGTGAATATCCTTGGTGAATATTGACACTCCTCTACCTATAGTGTTTCGGTCCTGGTTTGGTGGCCGAAAAGTGTGGTAAGAGTTGTAGCCTGGTATTGCAGGGGTGCTCTCTGGAGCCTTGAACCAGGTCTCAGTTACTGCACAGATATCGATGTTCTCCATTTTTAGGAGTGCCTCGAGAGTGCATTTTGAGGTTTAGACTTCTAGCATTGAGTAGCATTACCTTCAGATTTTGCATGCTTGTACCTGTTACGGTGGTGGTTTTGTCCTTTGAAGTTTGCCTAAAAAGGCACTATAGGGGTGGCAAGAGCCTTAGCCAGTAACCTGAATCCCAGGGGCGACAGGTGCAGACCATCTCTGGCAAAGCATCGTGGTCTGTCAATCATGTCATCCCAGGCAGACAGATACTGGATCCCCTTTGAATGACACCATAAGCTTAGCCAATTGTTGAAGTCAATCATTTTATCCTTATATTGTGGTATCATTCTGGGCGAAGGCAGGATGCTACTCAGGGCTAGGGTCATACCTGCCTGGGCCACATGATCCGAGAGCTCTTCCATGTCTCTTTTCATGTAGTCCAGGGAGGTACGTCTCAAGTCATTCACTCCAACATGGACAATGACAGAGTCATATTTGTACTTGTTGTGGAGTGACTTGAGTGCATGCGTTATGTGTTGGATCCTTGTACCCGACAGGCAGCTGACTGTAATTTTCTCCTTATTCAACCTGGTGAGACAGACATCAGTGTGCCGGACTATAGAGGCTGTGTGGACCACCTTACCCTTATCCATGGCTCTGGAGACTGATTCAAAGAAGTCAATCAGGTTCAGGAGACAAGATCGGCCCTTCACAAACCCAAACTGGGTGGGGTCCAGTGTTTGAAGGTTGCCAATGTCTTTGTTTATAAGTTCCATGATAATATGCTCCATGGCCTTGCAGATAAGGATTGTCAGACTGATGGGACGGTAGTTTCCGGGATCCAAGGTGGATCCCCCCTTGTGGATTGGGATAACTGTAGCTATGCGCCACTCAGTGGGCACGAAACCTGAGGTGAGGCTATGATTAAACATGACACTTAGGTGAGGTGCCAGTTCATATTGTAGTTCATGTAGTACACAGCCCGGGATGTCATCTGGTCCCATGGATGCTGTATTCTTGGCTTTAGAGAGTGCGTTTGTACCTGTGTGGCCATTATTACTGGAATTTGGCAATCTTCGGTATTGAGATGGGCCATTTAGGGGTGAGAGGGGGGTGAAGTTGGCACTGAATCGATCTGCCAGGATATTGGCAATATCCTTCGGATCAGTATATTTAATGCCATTCTGTTTTAGCTCAGAGCAGATCTGAGCATTGCCATTTAGATTCTTGACATAGTTATAGAATGCTTTGTGGTTGTCTTTGGAATCTTTGGCAATTTTATTTTCGTAACTAGCTTTGGAGGATTTTATGAGGCATCTCAGTTTCTTACTGAGGCTAGTAAGGAAGTTTTTTGCATCCTGGGAGGTTTCCTCTTTTCTGCAAAAGTTTCTTCCTTTTGTTGTAAAGTTTGTTTATGGCAGGGGACCACCAGATTGGCTTCCCTTTTTTGGATGAGAGCATTTTGGTTCTATTTGGGATGGCACGATTCATGCATGAGTGGATGTGCTCGTACAGTGCCTTAGTGTAGGATTCAGCAGTTGAACTTTCAGTTCCCGTCTGCATGGGTGTCATGAAGTTTGTCACTTCTGACTTGAGTAGCATGAAGTTGGCTTTGGAGAAGTTTTTTATGGTGGTTTGTTTTCTGGGGGGTGGGGGTGGGATGTGGATGTTAAGGGTGATTAGCTTATGGTCAGACCTGACTAACGAGGGGGTGACCATAGGTATGGAGCATTGATTTCCCATGTTGGTAATGACCAGGTCTAGGATATTGGAGCCCTGGTGGGACTATGGATTAGTTGATCCAGGGCGTTGGAATTTATGAATTCCAAGAACCGCTAAAAGCAAAGGTGTTGGGACATGAGTAGTTTTCCCAGTTAATGGCAGGGTAGTTAAAATCACCCAGTATTAGGGTGTTTGGTTCTATCTTAATATTTTCCAGTATGTTTAGAAAGGTGTAGTGAGAATCTTGGGGTATGGTGGGGGATCTGTAGCAAGCTACAATTTGGATTGCAGTCTTACCTAGTGTTAGTTGCACTTGGAGAATTTCAGACACATTGTGTTGGCCAACTAGCCTGGTGGTGTGAATATCCTTGGTGAATATTGACACTCCTCCACCTTTAGTGTTTTGGTCCTGGTTTGGTGGCTGAAAAGTGTGTTAAGAGTTGTAGCCTGGTATTGCAGAGGTGCTCTCTGGAGCCTTGAACCAGGTCTCAGTTACTGCACAGATATCGATGTTCTCCATTTTAGGAGTGCCTCGAGAGAGTGCATTTTGAGGTTTAGACTTCTAGCATTGAGTAGCATTACCTTCAGATTTTGCATGCTTGTACCTGTTACAGTGGTGGTTTTGTCCCTTTGAAGTTTGCCTAAAAAGGCACTATAGGGGTGGCAGAGCCTTAGCCAGTAACCTGAATCCCAGGGCGACAGGTGCAGACCATCTCTGGCAAAGCATCGTGGTCTGTCAGTCATGTCATCCCAGGCAGACAGATACTGGATCCCCTTTGAATGACACCATAAGCTTAGCCAATTGTTGAAGTCAATCATTTTATCCTTATATTGTGGTATCATTCTGGGCGAAGGCAGGATGCTACTCAGGGCTAGGGTCATACCTGCCTGGGCCACATGATCCAAGAGCTCTTCCATGTCTCTTTCCATGTAGTCCAGGGAGGTACGCCTCAAGTCATTCACTCCAACATGGACAATGACAGAGTCATATTTGTACTTGTTGTGGAGTGACTTGAGTGCATGCATTATGTGGCGGATCCTGGCACCCGACAGGCAGCTGACTGTAATTTTCTCTTTATTCAACCTGGTGAGAGGGACATCAGTGTGCCGGACTATAGAGTCACCTATGACTAAAGTGTTAGGTACATTGTCTTGCCTTAGGGGCTGTTGCTGGGTGGCACACTGGTGTTGTGAACTATGTGACACATTGGTTGTGATTGGTGTTTGTTTGCGTTTCAGCTTCAGAGGTCTTTGTTGCATGGGCAGGTTACAGTTAAGGGCCTCTGCATATGTGGATTTAGTGTTGCTATATGTGGGTGGTGGTGGTGCGGGTTTAGAAGGGCTATGTTGCTTGAGGTGTAGTGTGGGTGTTAACCTTCTCCTCTTGACTGTTTTGCACAATCTTGGGTGGAGAGAGCTTTGCTTCCATTTTGGCTATGTAAGTGCATCTCTCACAGGTTGTAGTGTTGGGTGGTAGGAGGAGAGGGTTGTTCTGTACACATGAGGCAATTGCTGCATTGCCCCAGTATGCCCAGATTCACCAGGTAGACAGGAGAAATCACCGGAAGCTGACCCTTGGACATGCCTGGTTTGGGGCTTTTTTTTTTTCTTTGTAAAGTATAGGAGCTGTTTCCCTAGCAAGGTACTTTGCAATTATAGGCTGTTTAGTGCCTACTATTAATTTCTCCTTGTTAACAAGGAGAGTGTAGTGTTTGTATGAGTTTAAGGCTTCCTAGTGCTTTCCAGCAGGTATTAGAGAAAGTGCTAGTCACAGGGATGCTTAAAGGTAAGATTGAAAAGAATGCACTACCTGCAGTGTGCTACTAGAGAAGTTAGATGAAAGTGTGCACTAGAGAAAAAGTGGGTTTAAAAGTTAAAGTTTAGTTTTTTTAGTTGGTAACTAAAATTTTTAGGGGGATTGAAGACTTGGTCAAATTGCAATAAAGTGTATTTTGAATACTGTAGGATATACCTAATGACCAAATTATTTAAGGACTCCCATCAAAATGATTTAATTGAGATTTTGGATTGATTAGTCACATAAGAGAGAAATGAGAAATAGAAAAGTATTAGTCTTTCAGGCGGGCATAACAGAAGAGAGAACAGAGAGAGCTCTTTTGCTGTTTTGGTTTGGACAGATACCTTCTCTTTCCCTGGACTGGAATGTGCCAGTATGCCTTTTCCCTGATAACAGGAGATATTCTTCCTTATCACTTGTTGCAGTATTCATTACAGATGGGATATCCTAGCCAAAGATAGCCAAACATCCGTCTAGCATACCAAAGCCTTAGCTCCTTGCAGGCACCATACATCAGACATATGTTCTAAGTCCAAGGTGCAAGTTACATAAGTGAAGTACAAGCACCTAATCCTCAGGACTTCTTTGCCACCAGTCCAAACACTTTTCTATGAATTCAGTCTTGTGTCCCCAATTCCTCCATCCTTGACATAGTCTTGACAAAGGACAATTCCTCAAATGTCTTCTCCATCCCTTTTTACTTCTGTTGTCTGAAGAACAAAGATCAAGTCTAGGACATAGAAAAATCATAGCACAGAGAATCCTCTCATCCTAAAGAATTTTCATGGTGTTGTTTTCCAAGTGTAAGTGTCCAAACAAGCCCAGGTACTGGTTTTGCCATTGGTTAAGGCAGTGCTTGCTGTCATCTTAAACTCTTTTCATTTTTGAATTGAATCTGAATCTGAGAATCCAACATCCTTTAGTTTCTGTCTTTGCAAGCCAAAACATTCAGCAAAAATACATACAGCTTCTTCCCTTGGCAAAGTTCTGACAAGAAGCTGAGTTCTAGAAAACTTCCTGGAGAGAGAAAAGAAAAATAACTGACTGTAAAATAATCAAACATCCATAGCTAATGCAAAAAAAGCAGAAGCCTGAAAATAGGCAGATGATAAAAAAGCTGAAGAAAGGTCAGAGCAAGCCAATCAAAAATGAAAACTGATCGGAATCTAAAGAGCAATTAATCAAATCTACTAAAACCAATTGACAGATGAAAACTAAATTAAAAGATGGCAAAAACGCAATGGCTTTCAAAATATGGCAATTTCTAATTAATCTTGGTTTTCATCTTAAATAATCAGGGCTCCAAAACTTAATGGACCAAAGGTCTTCAATATGGCCAGGGATGAAAAACAGCTTCTGAGTGTCTTGGGCACAAATGTCTTACAGATACTAGAAGAGGTGTGGTCGCGGGATGCGCCCAAACAAAAAAGACACTGTTCGTGACCGTCCTTATGGGGAATCTGCCTCCCACACTGACATTTTTCCCCCTTGGATGACATGAGTTTGATTCTCACATAGGGCAATTGGCTAGGCTTAAAATGGCCCTAAAGGGTAGCTAGCCTAGTACTAATCTATGAACCTATGAACCTATGAACTCTAGGTAGTGATATAAAACACAAGATCAAGAAAGTAAAATAAAAAATAAAAATAACCCCAATAAGACACTTATCTGGAGTTGCTAAATATGCAGTACAGCAACCAACTGGCAAAAATGATATTCAAACTGGCGGCAAAAGAAGTTCTAGGAAGTTGCATCCATACATCCCTTTTGTACCCTACATTCTGTGTGAGGAGCATAAATATGATGTACTGCACAAACAAGATCTATTTTAAGCTTATTTTTACTGGCTGAGCATTGGGTTGCCCAGGCAGGACATTCCTTCTGTACTAAATACTGTAACAGTGATATAGAAGGACATCATTAGGTTATCCTTGGCAGGATATCCCAAGAGTAAAGAATACTGCAACACTGATAAGGAAGGAATGGCATCTGTAGTTGCCTCAGACTTTGCTGGAGGAGAGGGGGCTGTATCAAAGGAATTCAAGGTGCAGTGTCTTTTGAATTATCATTTTAAAAGGAAGCACATAAACATTAAAGAGATGATGGTAGTAGTAGTAGTAGTAGTGAATGCTCCGAGAGTCCAATTTATCTGTGGACTCCAGAACCTCTTTTGATCATAACATGCAATACTACTGTCATGCAGCACATAAACAAACAAGGGGGAACCAGGTCATACCTTCTATGCAGACTAGCTATGATAGCCTGGGAGTTGGCAAATCAGACCCTTCAGGTTACTTATATTCAGTCAGAGCACAATACTGTGGTAGACACCATGACCAGGACCAGGACAGACTCCCACAAATGGATGCTACACATATTTTTTTTAAGGACTTAGCTCACCTAAGGGGAACTCCCCAAGTGGAAGTTTTTATTTCTTTTCATAATAGACAGCAAAAGAAATTCTGTTCCAGGATTTCTTGCTGAAAGGCCAAGAGGACAGATACCTTCTCTTTCCCTGGACTGGAATGTGCCAGTATGCCTTTTCCCTGATAACAGGAGATATTCTTCCTTATCACTTGTTGCAGTATTCATTACAGATGGGATATCCTAGCCAAAGATAGCCAAACATCCGTCTAGCATACCAAAGCCTTAGCTCCTTGCAGGCACCATACATCAGACATATGTTCTAAGTCCAAGGTGCAAGTTACATAAGTGAAGTACAAGCACCTAATCCTCAGGACTTCTTTGCCACCAGTCCAAACACTTTTCTATGAATTCAGTCTTCGGGTCGTTCATCAACTCGGTTCAGCTTCTATGTCTTGACAAGATAAGGGCCCATTTGGGTCCTACCATTCCTTTTTTTATTTCCTTTTGTGGATGTATCTTTTCCATGTCATCCAGAAGGAAAAATGTGAATGTAGAAGGCAGATTCCCTATAAAGATGCCTTTTTTGTTTGTTTGCTTGCTTCTCATGCCCATAACCAGTGCAAGATTTGTTAGTGGTTTGTTCCAAAGTCTGCTTGCAGTCATCTGTCATCCCTTTCTACTTTCATGGAGAATCAGTGTTTGAAGCTTTTGACCCAGGGGTACCATAGCTTCTGAATCTGCCTACCCCAACATTCAGCTGTTGCTTATAAAGAAGCCTAAAAGGGCACACATTGAGTCTGCTGCTGTCCATCTTCCTCCAGATATTAGTCTATGAACCCAAGCAGATGGAGAGTCAACAATGGAGCTGAAAAACTGCTGATGTGCACCAGTGACAAACAGCTGAGTTGTAAAAAAACTTTATTGAGAGTTAAGCACTTTCATTCCTTAATTGTAATGAAACTTCATCAGAATTAAATTTACAAAAGCTAAAACCAATTAAATACACTTGTAATAAAAATCTTGTGATAACACTGCCCACTAAAAACACAGAATCAAATAAATGGTAATAAAAAACATAATTGCAGTTAAAAGCAACAGGAATCAAAGAATTTTAACTTTAAAAAACTGAATTGATAGAAAAGTCTCATTTAATACTGAATAGGTCATGGCATCCAACCTGAGCTGCCATTTTGATTCACTTTTTTCCAAGTGTTCCTTCATTGTATATGTAATGATATGGACAAGTGCCAGCATAGCCAGTTGGAGTTTTGTAAAGAATGATATGTCGTTTGAGTATCAAACATTTTTATACAAGATTCTTGTGTTGCAAATGTATTTGAACTGTATGTCATTTGTATATCAAACTGATATATATACAGCTGCTTGTGATAAAAATGTATTTGTGAGGTTTGCTTGTGTTAAAATGTATCAGCAGTGCACCCTGCTGGAATGAAGAGACATTTATATGAATTACTGTAACTGAATAAAATGCTTATGTTATAATAGAGGATACTGGCACAGCAGAGGTTAACCAGCTAACTTACTTTAAGAAAAGTAAGGGAAATGTAAATGAGCTGTTAATCCATTAAAATGGTACCCCACAGTGCTGAATAAGACTGGAGATGCTGGATCTGGGAAAGAGCCTTTCTTCGATAGCACACTGAAAAGAGGGGAGGCCCCAGGAACTCAAACATTTGGATGTGTATTGTAGCCGTCTATGTTAAATTCCTGTCTGAACATTAAAGGGGAACACTGTGAGAACCTAAGTAGGTGCCCAGATCAGGTCACTCTGCCAGCCCTCTTAGAAACTATATTTTAGATATTAAAAACAGAAATCTCAGAGTACGGAGTATTCTGTTTTGGGGAGCCTGACCGGAAAGACCCTCGCCCACAGCATCTTGCCTTGTGGTAGTAAGTAACTTAAATAGAGAACAGTACAATTTTCTTAGATTCAGTCAGGAATATAGTGAAGCTTAGTTTAGAAAGTGGTTTTCTTTATTTGTATTAGTCTGTTTATCAATGTTAATTTCAATATTTTCTGTGATTTGAACTCTGTGTGGTTTACTGTAAATATGTATTAAATATTTTCCTGTTCTTTTATTTATTATTAAATATATTTAAAACTTTTATTGTGGCTGGTCCTTGTAGAAAGTGTCTAAGCTTTGAGAGTACTTATATTTATTTGGGGACACTGTGTGGGCCACTCCAGAAGGCTTAGCCATCTTGGTGAACTACTACTATTTGTATTAGTGTTAATATTACACAGTATAATTGGGCACCCTTTGTTAAGGACCTTAGAGTACCTGATTGTGAAGTGTCTGGTGGTGATGATAACTACCTTATATATAGCTTAGGCAGAAGGGGGCATAGCTAGTAAACTTGTGTCAGCCTTTCCCAGGTGTGTGTGTGTGTGTGTGTGTGTGTGTGTGTGTGTGTGTGTGTGTGTGTGTGTGTATATACAAATCAAATCTCTCAGTGTGTGTGTGTGTGTGTGTGTGTGTGTGTGTGTGTGTGTGTGTGTGTGTGTGTGTGTGTGTGTGTCAGCTACTTGGGGCAGGGACATGAAGCACTGAGTTTACAGAGACAGTGCTGGAGGGCTTGGCTTGGACACTCTGCTGAGGACCTAACCCTACAGCTGTACCAGTGGGGAGTCTTATTGGGGACCTGGAGGGAGACAGATATAGAGACATTCAGACCCCAGGCTGTGTGTGTTCCCTGTGTGCTCTTATGGGAAATTGTTCTTGATGCAGAAAGCTCTGTATGTAGAAATACTGAATGCATCCATTTGTATTCCAAGTGCACTTCCCTCTCCAGTGTCAGTGGTGAGGAACCAGGCTCCTTGATTACTGGCCCAGTGTGGGAATGACAAATATTGGTGGCCATCACATATTGGTAGCAGTGGTGGGCATCACAGTGCATCCCTGAGAATCACTCTTTATCTGTTCTATAACAATAAAACCAAAACAATGTGAATTATAAATGCTAACATGTTTCATCAAAGCATTTTTTACCTTTCCCTTTTTGATATCCAACAAGTGTTTATAAATACTATCTTTTAACTTCCTAGAAGTCCTGCCAAAATAAAATGCTGGGCAAGAATGGCACTTAACTAGATATCCACTTGTTTGGTTTCTCATGAAAAATAACCTTTGATGTTAAACATTTCCCCTCTTATACAAAAACAATCACATTTTATAATGTTGAGGCATCGGGAGCAGAGCCACACATGTACATACCCTGTTTATACTTCACCTTTCCAACATCTTCTGTTTTATGAAATTCTAAGTAAGTTTTTAATGTTCTATCCTTTTTATGAACTATACAAGGTTTCACCCCTAGTTTCAATACTGTTTATAAAAGGGATAAAGCATTCAGAACTTACCCCTAGCTTCCAGGAGAATTACTCTACTAAGTCTTCCTTTGTCCGAACGCAATCAAGACAGCCTTATAGGGGAGAAAGTCCTTCAAGAGGGTTTTTCCAGATGAGTCTTCTCAGGGTTCTAAGAATCAAAAGCCTTCTTTTGCTGAAAAATCTGCTTCCATCTGACATTCAGCCAGCTCTAACTCTTGGCCAGGTTCCTCCTTCCCTTGGGTTAACTCTGTAATTTCCTGTTTGGCAACAGATAATCACAGAGTTTTGGGTGCTTTCCATTATCTAAAAAGGGTTATTTTATGGTTTGGAACTCCTCCTTTTTTTTGGATCTTTTCCAACCTCCTTTTTTTTTTTTTCAAAACTTTCTTTATTGCATTATACAATAAGATACACACACAACATACAACAAAACATAACATTCTATATACAATATATACAAAGAAGTCACTTCAAAAATCCAGTCTTTGTACTAACCACATATTCTGCAGTGATAAGAAGAATAAAGCAGTACCATTAGTTGTTTAGTACATATACTAGGGAAAGTCAAACTAAAACCTCTTTATATAGGGTATGTGTTTTTTTAATCAACTTATCTACGCAAATATTTATAAAATGGCAATGTTAAAAAGGTTCTAAGTATATCCTTATTGTCTTACATATATTGCATATTTCATTTTTAGATTTAATATTCTTACTTCTTGAGAATGAAATCTAATAAGTATTCCCAATACTCTTGGTAATATTTATGTTTCTAAGTAACATATAGTAGCTTGTGGGAGGCAATGTATTTGATTGCTATATTTCTAAAACCTTCCCGTGTGAGTGGGGTTGCAAAAGTCCAATTCTTTGTAATATAGAATTTGACTAGAGAACATATGGTGGTGAGGACATGCTGTAAGACTCTGGGAAGATTATTCATATTTATGTGCAGTATAACTGTTTCCCAGGATAAAGTACTTTTTTGGTAGCCCATTTTCTCTAGTCTTGCCCTTAGTGAACACCATACATAACATGTAGAATGTCTGCTGGTTGTTTCTTGCAGTGAGGACATTCAGGTGAGTATTTGTTATTAAATTTACAATTTTTTTGATGGGTAAAGTATGCATTATTGTTAATCATAAGTTGGGTGTAGAATAACTTTTTGAACGGGCTAAATTTGAGCGTGTTTTCGATGGCATCTTTTTTATTTTGTTCAGTAATTTGTGAGTTTTTCTTCTGAAATTATGAGGAGAATAAAGTACAATTCTGATGTTTTATATCATTTATAAGTTTGTAGACTCTAGAAATTGTTTTCCCCTTGGTAGTTAGATTTTTTAGAATTAACTGGGACAAACTAGTATCTTGTTTATCAAAATTTTCAGTATGAAATTTAGTGTTTTACAAGGTATTTGAGTGAGTTCATAATAATTACGTATTTCTTTGGGAGATTTAATTGCTCTCATAATTGTGTAATATCACATTCCTTCCATTTATAAATTTCCCATACTGTAATATCTCTTATTAAGGGATACTCTTGCAAGTTTATCAATTTATTATTTAGTAGCAAATTAGGATTAAGGTGTATAGGTTGCAGTAGAAGGAGGGCATTTAATAATTGTACAGATGAAAAGAGCTTTTAAGTAGTTAAAACCATTTGTTTAAGTGGATGTAAATTCTTAACATAAACAGAGTTTTGGTTTAAGTTTAAAAATAGGAGAGCCCTAGAATTGCACCCAAGTGT
Organism: Protopterus annectens; assembly: GCF_019279795.1. Lineage (NCBI taxonomy): Eukaryota > Metazoa > Chordata > Ceratodontiformes > Protopteridae > Protopterus > Protopterus annectens. The sequence goes on from NC_056736.1 coordinate 703,187,893, forward strand.
CTTAATTTGTTCATACCAAATTCTAGACCATAAGGGGGACCATATGTTTGTGTCTGATGCATAATTTAAGAATTGACATAGTCTATATGCCTGGATAATACTGTAGTATAATTTAAAATCAGGTAACCCTAAACAGCCTTTAGATTTAGGAAGTATAAACTTTTCATATTTGATTCTAGTAGATTTAGGATACCAAATAAATCTGTATATACTTCTTTCCATGTCTATAAAACATTTTTGAGGTATAATTGTGAAGGTAGCATTCATTTGGAAAATAATTCTTGGTAGCATGTTCATCTTAAAGATACTGCTTTTTGATAACAAAGACATATTGATATTTTTCCATCTGTTCATATCATTTTCAATAGTATTCCAGGTATGGGTTAAGTTATTTTTAATAATTTCGATAAAATTGGGAGTATATATTACCCCCAAGTATTTTAGTTGATAAGTTATCTTTATTTTGCTCTCCAGGAAGTAAAAGTGCATATGTTCTATGGGATTTAGTGGGAAAAGTTGGGATTTGTTTGGATTTAGTTTGTAATTTGAAATCTCTGAGCATTTTTCAATGGCTGTCAGTATTTTAGGAAGATCTGTTGTGGGGAGTTGTAAGTATATATTTAAGTCGGCAGCAAATGCCGAATATATAATGTTAGTATTTAATACTTTTGGAATGTGTAGAAAATATTTCTGTGATATATAAAGAAGTAGGGGTTCTAGGTATAAATTAAAGAGGTAAGGAGAAAGTGGACACCCTTGTCTCATGCCATTTGAAATGGGGATAGGTTTTGTTTTATTATTGTTCATCTGAATGGAAGTTGAGGCCATCTGATATAAAACCTTAACTTTATTAATAAATTCTTTAGGAAAACCAAATAAAGGCATAACATTAAATAAAAAGTTCAAATTTACTGTGTCGAAAGCTTTACTAGCATCTGTGGCAATAACGTATTTGGGATGTTTATCTGTTTTTAGTAATCTGATAGCTGTGTCTAGTAACAGAGTGTTATCACTTGTCTGCCTGTGTACCATAAAACCTAACTGATTATGCGATATAATAGAGGGAAGTATATTCTTCAACCTGTTGGTTAAAATTTGAGCAAATATTTTAAAGTCAGTATTTATGAGGGCTATTGGTCTATAATTAGTGGGATCTGTCGGGACAGAATTTGGTTTAAGTAGAAGGATGGTCTTAGAATTATTTATATATGTCTGTTATCTCATGTTGTATTATATAGTTATATACTTTGTAGGATTTTAGAGACCGGTTCTGAGAATATTTTATAAAATTCAGAGGTAAGTCTGTCAGGTCCTGGAGGTTTACCTGGCTTGAGATTTTTTATTGCTTCTTTTATCTCTGTTAGATGTAGTGGTGCCCCTAAAAGTTTTTGTTGTTGTTGTGTAAGTTGTGGAAATTTTAAATTTTGAATGAACTCATTAAATTTGTCATTTGAGGGTGGTAAGTGCATATTGTACAGCCTTTTATATATGTTCTCAAATACATTTAATATGTCTTGGTTTTCCTGAAATTTATGTCCTTCATAATGTAATTCTTTAATTTTTGGTGGGCCACTCTTAATATTTAATTTAATTTTTTTTAATATTTAATTTTTCCAACCTCCTTCTTGTCATTTTCCTCATTTTCCTCTAATTCTGCAGGATTTTTTTGTTGCAGGGAATCATTCGGCCCATCCCCTTCTCAACAGGCCATAGGGTTTATTCTAAGATTCTAAGGTGTATTTAGCTTTAATGAAGATGGATACACCTCTGCCTTTGGATCTTTCCCGCTCAGTCTCATTTTGAGATCTGAAAATGTGGAAGGCATTGTAGCCTTGCACGTCAGGGTACTCTCGGCAGCCCTGAACCATGTCTCAGTGATTGCACAGACATCAGCATCTTCCAGGGAGAGGATTGCTTCCAGGAAATGTAGTTTCCTGTTTGGGCTGCTAGCATTAAGCAGCATAACCTTCAGGATCTCAAGTTTACAATGCCTCTTCTGCAAAGTCTAGGGGTCACCTTGAACCTCAAAAAGTCTTTGCTGACTCCTTCTCAAGATGAGGTTTTTCTAGGCTGCCATTTTCAGAATGTGCCAATGATGGCTCTGCTGCCTCTCCCCAAGGTTTTTTCCTTGACAGCTTATTTTCAGTCACTTCTTCCTATTTCAGCACTTCCATCAAGGGAATTCCTTTGAGCTGTGGGGTTCATGGCATCCACCATTTCATGTGCTTCCTTTTGCCAGACTCCATATGAGGAAGTTTCAATGGTACCTCAAAGTTGTTTGGCTTTGGTATGACCATCCACTGGATCTTTCTATTCTTCTCTTACCTTGCCACAAGCTTGAGTTCCACTGGTGGATTCATCAGATCTCTCTCAATCTCAGCCTGCCTTTTCAAGTTCCTCCTTCCATTCAGGAGCTGTACACAAATGCTTTGGCTCAGGGTTGAGGGACCTCCTTCAACAATGTTAGGGTACAAGGCGATTGGTCTCCCCTATAACATCTATATTAGGACCACTGAAAACAAAAATAATTTCAAAAAGCTCCTCTGGTCCCATTTACATAGTTCTTAGTTATGTAATTGTTGTAACCCTGGGTAGCGTCACTTAATTAGATCATATCATACTTTAACCTTCTATGAAAGCTTACAACAACTCCTTTCTATAATCTTAATCAATCAGTGTGTGTTTACTGTACTAGCCACTGATGAATGAAACCAAATGACTGAACAAAATGTTCTTTCAATTGTATTGTTTATTGTAACTCACTATGTTCCTTATAGTATATTTACTTTTTGCTCCTTTCTTGACCTTGAAACTGTACCTTATTAACTTTTTGACTCTGTACTGTACTTTATTAACATGTGTATTGTATTTACTGTATTTGCTGTACTAATCTTTGTGGAGCTTTTCTCCCCGGGCCTCCGCTGAAAATGGGATACATGCCCAGTCTGAATTTCCCGGTAAACAAATTTAAAATAAATAAATAAATGTCAAGAGATGAGAGCTGTGATTCTGGACGTCTGTGCTTTCTACTCCCTTTGAATCCCTGACTGTCTAAGAGTTTTTACAGACAATACCACAGTCATGTGGTATATCAAATAGCAAGGGAGCAGAAAGTCATACCATTTTTGCAGTCTGGCTCTACAGGCTTGGGATTTTGCTATCCACTATCCCTTGACCATTCAGGAGGTTTACATACCTGCAGAGCACAGTCTAGTGGCAGACACTCTGAGCAGGTCCAGGGCAGATCCTCACAAATGGATGCTTCACAGGGAGGTGTTCCTGGGCATTGTTCATCAGTGGGTTACTCCTCAAGTAGATTTTTTTGCTTTTCCTCTAAACATATCACTTCCCAGGGTCTGTTCAACAGTGCCAATTCCTCTAGCTTGGAAAGTGGATGCCATGTCTTTTTGCTGGAAAGGGAGGTTTCTGTAAGCGTATCCCCCTCTAACTCATTTGCCAACAGTCCTGCACAGGATCAAGTGAGACACATCCAAAATATTGCTGGTGACTCCCTTTTGAATCACACAGCATTAGTTCCCCCTACTATTCTATCTGGCCAGGGACAGTCATCACAAGTTACCTCACAGGATGGATCTACTCACACAAGACAAATGATCTCTCATTCACCCTAATTTGTCTAACCTTCATTTGACTCTTTGGTTGATAGGGTTTCGATTCTTTTTCAACACCTTTTTTTTTTCTGAGGACATGAGTCTGGTTTTGCAGGAGGACAGAAAACCCACTACTAGAAAATCCTATGTGGCTAATTGGAAGATTTTCTTTCTATTTGGTGTCTCATGCACTTATCTGTGAGAGTTGCTCACTTCTGGCCTGGCATATTCACCTATTAAATCTCATTTGCCAACCATTTCTGCCTATCTGCCTGTTAATCCACCTCTGAATTCAAGTTTTGAATTCAAACAATTGTTGAAACACGTCCTTCACATTAGGCCTCCAAGAAAACCTATTCCTCCATTTTTGGACATTAATTTTGTTCTTGAAAAGTTGACCCAGTCACCTTTTCAACCTGCAGTTTCCTCTTCCTTGCAGCATTGTACTCAGGAAAGCTGTGATATTAGTAGCCATTACATCTGACAAGAGGGTTTCTAAACTTGAAGCACTCTGGCATTTCCACCTTTTTTGGTTTTTCACAAGGACAGGGTGTCTCTTCTTACTAATCCTTCTTTTATACCCAAGGTGTTTAATGATTTGTCCTTAAATCAAACAGTTCATCTTCCTTCTTGTTCCCTTCTCCACAGAATGATGGTGAGAGGATCCTTCACACTTTGTATTTGCACAGATAGTACCTAGACAAAACTAAAGATATCAGGACACCAGAGCAGTTCTTTATTTCCCTTCATGCCAGGAAACTGGTTTTAGCTGTGTCTAAGCAAACTATCTCCTCCTGGAGTTCTAATGGCATTTCTTTTTGGTATTCGTTTCATGGGAATCAGCTTTCTTCTTCAGTTTGTGCTCATTGTAACAGGGATGTGACCTGTTCTGGTGCTTTTTTCAATGGTTTGGATGCTCCTGTTCTGGTGCTTTTTTCAACGTTTTGGATGCTCCTGTTGTGGTGCTTTTTTCAACGGTTTGGATACTCCTGTTGTGGTGCTTTTTTTCAACGGTTTGGATGCTCCTGTTCTGGTGCTTTTTTCAACGGTTTGGATGCTCCTGTTCTGGTGCTTTTTTCAACAGTTTGGATGCTCCTGTTCTGATGCTTTTTTCAACTGTTTGGATGCTCCTGTTCTGGTGCTTTTTTCAGTGGTTTGGATGCTCCTGTTCTGGTGCTTTTTTCAATGGTTTGGATGCTCCTGGTCTGGTGCTTTTTTCAATGGTTTGGATTCTCCTGTCTGGTGCTTTTTTCAACAGTTTGGATGCTCCTGTTCTGATGCTTTTTTCAATGGTTTGGATTCTCCTGTTCTGGTGCTTTTTTCAACAGTTTGGATGCTCCTGTTCTGATGCTTTTTTCAACTGTTTGGATGCTCCTGTTCTGGTGCTTTTTTCAATGGTTTGGATGCTCCTGTTCTGGTGCTTTTTTCAATGGTTTGGATGCTCCTGTTCTGGTGCTTTTTTCAATGATTTGGATGCTCCTGTTCTGGTGCTTTTTTCAATGGTTTGGATGCTCCTGTTCTGGTGCTTTTTTCAATGGTTTGGATGCTCCTGTTCTGGTGCTTTTTTCAACGGTTTGGATGCTCCTGTTCTGGTGCTTTTTTCAATGGTTTGGATGCTCCTGGTCTGGTGCTTTTTTCAATGGTTTGGATGCTCCTGTTCTGGTGCTTTTTTCAACGGTTTGGATGCTCCTGTTCTGATGCTTTTTTCAATGGTTTGGATGCTCCTGGTCTGGTGCTTTTTTCAATGGTTTGGATGCTCCTGTTCTGGTGCTTTTTTCAACGGTTTGGATGCTCCTGTTCTGGTGCTTTTTCAACAGTTTGGATGCTCCTGTTCTGGTGCTTTTTTCAACAGTTTAGATGCTAGATACAGTGTAAGAAGCTGCTACTTGGTCCTCAGTACATATCTTTACTAAACATTACAAGTTGGATGTCATTTCAGGAGGCAGGGCAGGTTTTGTCAGTACTATCTTTCATGGGTTTTTGGAAGGCTCCTCTGTTTGTTCCTCTTTCGATCTTCTCCAGTAGCGTTTGTGGTCTCCCATCTGTAGAGAATAATGCAACAGCGATAAGGAAGGACATGGTAACAGTAGATGTCCTAGTTCTCATTGCTGCAGTATTCTGTCCCTCCCGCCTTCCCTCCATTTTCTTTTCTGTGGCTTTTCTTCTGGCCAAGAGGTCTATTTTTCTTCTTTCTTTCTTTCTTTTTTCTCTTCCTGGATGCACATGGTCAACCTTTTCCTCTTAGTCTGCACTGGGTCTTCTGGGGCAGTTTGGTTCTGAGAATTAGGAGCTTGTACTTCACTTATGTACCTTACACTTTAAATGCAGGATATGCATCTGACATATGGCAGCTAGAAGGACAGAAGGCTTTCGTAGGCTGGCCAGACATTCGGCTGTTATCTGCAGGATATCCCATCTGTAAAAAATACTGCAACAGTGAGAAGTAGGGCATCTCCTGTTAGGGTAAGATCTTACACAACTGTACTTTAAGATCCAAAAGGACTCAAAAATGATTCTGGTAGCTCCTTTTTCAGCCAAAGCAACAGTGGATGATGTTCATCGTGTTACCCTGCTGCAGTCATCACACTTGGGTTATCCTGTCATCAGGCGGTCCCGCAGTCTGCCGGAATTCCAAAGTCTTGGTCCGGCGTCGGTTGCTGTCACTTCTTCCCTGACGTCAGTGTGCCAGGGGTATATATAATGCATCCAATGCCATTTTCTTCAGTCTTTCTTGCCGCGTGGTGCCCGAAGCAGAAGCAGTTTGCAAGTGCCGGTCGGCCGACTCCTGAGATTTTCGAATTCGAATTTCAGACCGAAGTCTTCAATAAAGCTAAGTACCCCATTGGGGAAACTTTTCTTGCCTCAGACCAATGTCAGAAAAAGTTAACAATTGTATTTCTTGTGGGAAGCAAATACCTCATAAGGATTTTCATTCTTATTGCATACCTTGCCTAGGCCTAGACCACGACGTCACTAGTTGTTGTTTTTGTGCTAGGTTTAATAAGCGTACTATAAAAAGACGCTTTGATTTCGCACGACACTACTTCGGTAGAAAATTTAACTACACTATGCCGTCGGAGCAACCGACTACCGGCGTGCACAAAAAACGCAAGGATAAGGACAGGCAGCTTAGACCCAAACCAGACTCCGAGGCCTCGGCTGGTCCGGTCTCCGGTTCACCGGTCTTCAGTGAGGCTCCGACGCAGCCCCTGCCTACCACAGATCTGGAACCCGAGACCGCTTCGGAACTTTTGGCGGAAAGTACCAGGCCGACGCAGCCATTTTGTTCAGCCCCTACCGACGACACTGCTGAAAAAGATGTCGGTGCTGCAGAAACACCTTCGGTTTCTGAAGGCGTCTTCAGACCGATGATGCTCACCATTAAAACGTATCCTAAGACGAAGACTCCTATTAAACCTATAAAGACTGCAATTCAGTCCCCTGTTTAAGGCCCCATGCCTAAGAAACAGATGCTCAAAATGGCTGAAGATTTGATCTCTTTAATCAGGAGTTCCCAACCCCCTCCTGACAAAAGGCCTAGACAAGAGGAAGATTATGCATCCTCTGAACAAGTGTCCATTTCCTCAGGATCCTCAGAGGACCAAGATTACTCCTTCTCCCCTTATGAAGATTCTGATGCTGAGGATTCCATTCCCTCAGCTTCTCCTCCTGAAGACTACTCCCTTGGGGAATCTTTACACACTATGATGGAACATTTTCACTGGGAAGGTCAGGACTACTCTGACTCAAAGAAAAGGCTCAGAGAGTTTCTTTTACTCCCCCAGCACAGACCACTTGCCATCCTCCCAGTTTTAGACACTGTGGATGATGTTTACTTAGAATCCAGTTTGAACCCAGACTCTCTACCTCCTGCTCCGGCCAAACCTGAGAGATACTATAGAGTGCCTGATTCCCACAAATTTCTTTATAAAACCCTGTTGCTGATCCAGAGACTATCTCCCAGGGTCCCAAAGGGGCTAAGGCTTCTATGGCAAAAAATCCTGTACCCTCTGAAAGGGACTCCAGAGCACTAGACAGGTGGGGGAAAAAGGTTTACACCTCAGCCAGTCTAGCTATGAGGGCACTAAATTGCCAATTTCACATGCTAACGTATCAGCAATTTCTTATCTCTCTGTTAAAACAAAGAATGAGCACACTCCCTCAACAGTCTGAATTGAAAGAAATGCAGGATCTGTTGCATGCAACTGAACAGGTGGGCAAACATACTTTACAATGTGGGTTTGATTCTTTGGAGGCTTCCTGCAGAGCAGCTGTCATTGGGTCTGTTATACGTAGGCATGCTTGGTTAAAGAAACAAACTCTGCCTGATCATGTTAAAGCAAAGCATCTAGATGCTCCCTTACAGCAGGATGTTCTTTTTGGAGTTAAAGCAGAAGAAGTCTTAAAGAAAATGGAGGATAAGGCAAAATCTATGCAGACAGTCAAGGATTTCCTACAGGTACAGCCCCCTCGCTTCAGCAGAAATTGGCCAACAAAAAAAATTGGTCCTTTCCAGTTACTGACAGACCACAGAGGGGTAAATACAGACGTCCAAGAGGCAGAGGACAACCACAAGCCCAGTACAAACCTCGCCAATGGGGCACTGCAACACAGGAGGGAGGAGAAGACAGGTCCCAAAGTACCAGAAGGCAAACTCAATGACTTGCACCTGATCTGGCCAAGCAACACTCTCTTGGCAACCCCCTTGGGAGGAAAACTCGCACTTTTTTCAGACAACTGGCACATTGTCACAAAGGACAAATGGGTCCTAGACATAATTTCACGAGGATACAGATTCCATTTTCACACCTTGCCAATGAAAAGAGGAATGCCAAACCTGCCACAAAATCAATGGGCAGAGGCACAAAAACAAATTACAGCTCTCATGGACATGAGAGCCATTCAACTGGTACCTACTTGAGAGCAAGGCCAAGGATTTTACTCAAGACTCTTTCTAGTTCCCAGAAAGGATAATGCCTGGAGACCTATTCTGGACCTTTCAATTCTAAACACCTTCTTACAAGTACACAAATTCAAGATGCTAACACTACAGCAGCTTCTTCCCATGTTGGGCAAGGAAGCATGGCTAGTAACGTTGGACCTCAAGGAGGCATACCTGCATGTCCCTATCAGACAAAGTTGCAGAAGATACCTCCATTTCATTGCAGGTTCAACCCATTACCAATTCTCTGCACTGCCCTTTGGCTTATCTACTGCGCCCAGGGTCTTCACAAAATGCCTGGCACCAGTAATTGCATACTGCAGACAAAGAGGAATTCAAATATACCCATACCTGGATGACTGCCTCATCCAAGCAGAAAGCAAGGACATCCTCTTACAACATCTGGCTTTTGTAAAGCATCTTCTAAGTTGCCTGGGGTACACAGTAAACGAAAAGAAATCAAAACTAGTACCCTCACAAAATATGACATTCCTGGGTGCCAACTTGAATACAACGGCCCTGAAGGCTTATCTGACGCCAGACAAACAACTACAACTGACTCAATATTTCAAAACAATGGCAACAAAGACCCAACTACCTGCAAGAAAACTTCTGCAGGCCTTGGGCTTCATGGCATCTTGCATACTACTAATACCATTTGCAAAGCTGCATATGAGGAAATTACAGTGGTACCTAAAAAGCGTATGGTCTCAACACAGCCACAGCTTGGACACAATGATATCTCTCATTCCCTGCCTACAACAGGAGTTTCTATGGTGGTCACAGGCATGTCACCTCAACAAGGGTCAGCCTTTCACCTTGCCCCCAGCCAGGCAAACTATGACAACAGATGCATCAGACTACGCCTGGGGGGCACACATGGCAGGACAAGTGTGTTCAAGGCGTATGGACTGCAGATCAAAGGAATCTGCACATCAATCAAACAGAGATGCTAGCTGTACAGAATGCTCTGACAGCCTTCAAGAATCTATTACATCCAGGACAACTTACAATAAGGACGGACAACACCACAGTAATGTGGTACATAAACAAACAAGGGGGTACACACTCCTACCCTCTATGCAGACAAGCAATGACCTTGTGGAACACAGCTCTGGCTTACCAAGTTCAGTTACAAGCTCAATTCCTGCCAGGAAAGAAGAACACATTGGCAGACGACCTCAGCATAAACATCAAGGATCCCCACGAGTGGAAACTAGATCCACAAATATTTGCAATGATAACTCAAAAATGGGGCCTTCCAGACATAGACCTGTTTGCCAGTCCTCACAACTATCAACTAACAAAATTTTGTACAAGGACACTTCACCATCAAGCTTGGAAAGTGGATGCACTCTCATTCAGTTGGAAAAACCTGACAGTATATGCCTTCCCTCCATTGCCTCTCCTCACAAAGGTGCTTCTGAAAGTCAGAAAGGAGAGACCACGACTGATACTCATAGCACCAGACTGGCCACACCAGCACTGGTACCCACTATTGAGGAATATGGCCCAGGGCCCACCTTGGATTTTACCACAAATTACCCATTTGCTCACACAGCAAAACAATCAGATTCTTCACAGCCAGCTCAAAACCTTAAATCTGGCTGCATGGCAAATCACCTAAGCATCCAGCCAGCTCCTCTTTCCCAAGCAGTTATGGATGTTATTCTGGAAGCTAGGAGGCCAAGCACCAGGAAGGCTTATTCGGACAAATGGAAAAGGTTTTGTGCCTGGAACCAAGCTAAAGGCCAAAACACAATTCAGCCTCACATGCCTCACATTCTACAGTATTTAACTGAGATGTTGCACAAAGGACTTTCTTTTTCTTCCATTAAAATCCATGCATCAGCTATTTCAGCCCACTACAACACGGATCCACCCTTATTTTCACATCCACTTCTAAGGCAGTTCCTCAGAGGGGCAAAAAACATTAGGCCCCCCAGGAGAGCACCTACACCAACATGGGACCTCAATTTTGTTCTGTAAAAACTTACGCTACCTCCCTTTGAACCAGCTTCCTCTGCAGATCTACAGTTCCTATCATGGAAGACTGCCCTGCTGCTAGCAATAACTTCAGCTAGAAGAGTCTCAGAGCTGCAGGCACTAATGGCAGTGGAACCTTTCCTCATTTTCCATCAAGACAGAGTTTCTCTACGAACTAATCCTTCCTTCATGACTAAGGTGGTTTCCAGTGTGGCTTTAAATCAAGCCATCCACTTACCCACCTTCTTCCCAAATCCACAGAACAAAGGAGAAAGACTCCTGCATTCCTTGGACATTCACAGGCAACTTTGTTACTACTTGGATAAAACTAAGGCTTTCAGAAAATCTGACCAGCTCTTTGTATCCTATGCTACAGCTTCACAAGGGAAGGCTATATCAAAACAAACCATTTCCAAATGGATAGGACATTGCATTCATTTTTGCTATACCCATCATGGAAAACCAGTTCCTGCTACCATTAGGCCCCACTCTACCAGGGCAACAGCTACATCTACAGCCTTCTTCAGGGGGGGTTCCAACAAAGGAGATTTCGGAAGCTGCAATTTGGATTTCAGTACACACCTTTACCAAACACTATCACTTACCACTTTACTCTAAGACTAGGGCGGGCTTCGCCACTGCAGTTCTGCAGAGCCTTCTAGCCTCCTCTAACCCTCTATGACTCCTCCACCCATCCTTAGCTTTGGGATTCTACCCAAGTGTGATGACTGCAGCAGGGTAACACGATGAACATAGTACAGTTTTGTACCTACCATAAATGTAGATGTTCGAGTGTACACCCTGCTGCAGTCCAGGTTACCCTCCCTCCATCCCCTCTGATCTAACTGGCTAAATCTCTACAATACCTTCCTGATGTATTTGCTTATAGCTGGAGGGATTTTGTGTTTGTGCAAAATTTACTTAATTTGGTACTAATTACTGACCACCTTTTTGGGGGCACCTGACATCTGGGGCAAGAAAAACTGAAGAAAATGGCGTTGGATGCATTATATATACCCCTGGCGCACTGACATCAGGGAAGAAGCGACAGCAACCGACGCCGGACCAAGACTTTGGAATTCCAGCCGATTGCGGGACCACCTGACGACAGGATAACCCAAGTGTGATGACTGCAGCAGGGTGTACACTCGAACTTCTACATTTATGGTAGGTACAAAACTGTACTTTTGTGTTTCACTGTTGCAGTCATCACGCTTGGGTTATCTGCCTGCAGGTAGCCCTCAGTCGGCCCGAATACCAGAGTCTTGGGATTTCTGCATCGGATGCTGTCACCTCTTCCATGACGTCAGGGTGTCAGGGGTGTAAAACATGCAGCCGACGCATTACATCAGCCTTTCTTGCCACGTGGGAGCCTGAAGCAGAAGCATTTCACAAGTGCCAGTCGGCCGCTACCTGAAATTTTCATTTTTTGAGTTTCAAACCTAAAATCTTCTAAAGCTAAGTACCCCATTGGGGATTCCTTTTTCTTGCTCTAACTGATGTCAGAAAAAGTTAACAATTGTCTTGCCTGTGGAAAGCAAATACCTCACAGAGATTTTCATTCTTACTGCGTCACCTGTTTAGGCCCAGACCACGACGTTGCTTGCTGTCGGTTTTGTGCCTTGTTTAACACCCGAACTATTTGTTGTCAGGCTATCGTTGTTGCTAAATTCTTTCGCTCTCATTCTCCGTATTCCGAAATGGCTTTGGTAAGCCATCCGACTACTGATCTTCCAAAAAAACGTAAGGATAAAGACAGAGACAGACCGCATAAGTCCAAAACTGCTGACAACGCTTCCGTTAAGCTAGTCGCCAGTCCGCCGGTACTCAGTGAGGCGCTTTCGCAGCCCCTGATACCCGCTTCTACAGATTCGCAGGCCTCTGCTGAAACCCATTCGGAGTCTGGTATGCCGCAAGATGCTTCTTCGATTATGGAACCGGCTGATGTCTCTACCTTGGATGGGTCTGGAGCCGCTGTGCAGGCACCGGCTTCTGAGGGTGTATTCTGACCTTCCGATGTTCGTATTAAACCAACTACTTCGTTTCAGACTAAAACGACCAAGTTTCTCAGGCACAGAGTTCACACTACACCTAAAAAACTGACGACCAAAGCACATGCTCAAGCTTCCATGCCACAGAAACAAATGCTTAGAATGGCTGAAGACCTCATAACTTTAATTAGGGGAAACCAGCCTTCCCCTCTAAAAGACAAAGAATTGACTTCCCTTCTGATTCAACAGACCATGAGCCCAATGACTCTGATCCCTCTGATTACCAGGAAATACCCTTTTCTACCTATGAGGATTCAGATGCAGAGGATTCCATTCCCTCTGCTTCCCCTCCAGAGGACTTTTCTTTTGGTGAAACCTTGTATACCTTAAGAGAGCATTTCCACTGGGAATGCCAGGACTACCCACAGTCCCAAAAGAGACTCAGAGAATTTTTAGACTCGCCTCAGCACTGGCCTCTAGCTATACCCCCTGTCCTGGATATTGTAGATGATGTTTTCATGGAATCCAGTCTTACTCCTGATACTTTACCACAAGCTCCTAGAAAGCCTGACAGGTACTACAGGGTACCTGACTCTCACAAATTTCTCTTTAAGAATCCCACTGCAGATCCAGAGACCTTTTCCCAGGGACCTAAAGGTATTAAGGCTACTACAGCCAAAAATCCTACCCCTTTGGACAGGGATTCAAGGGCTTTAGGCAGATGGGGCAAGAAGGTATATACCTCTGCAACTCTTGCCATCAGGGCTTTAAATTGCCAGTTTCACATGTTGAAGTACCAGCATCATATTATGGAACTAATTAAACAAAAAATGTTGTTGCTTCCAGATTTTGCAGAAAATAAAGATTTACAAGAGTTAATACATTCTGCAAACCAAGTCAGTAAATATACTTTGCAGTGTGGTTTTGATGCCTTAGAAGCATCTTGCAGGGCTGCTGTCACTGGGTCTGTACTGAGAAGGCATGCTTGGCTGAAGGAACAAATCTTGCCAGACCATGTCAAAGCAAAATTACTAGATGCTCCATTAAACCAGAAATGTTTGTTTGGCACAAAAGCAGAAGAGGTTCTTAAAAAGATGGAGGAAAAAGCAAAATCTATGCAAACTGTTAAAGATTTCTTGCAGGTACAGCCACCTAGATTGAGTAGGCATTAGCCTTCTAAAAACTGGTCCTTTCCAATCCCTGCCAGGTCTTCTCAGCCCAAACCCAGGGGCAACAGACCACCAAGACTACAGTCTCAGGGTACACACAGATCTAAACAATGGAGTGCTCTACCCTCAAAAACAGGGAATGGTAAGCCACCCCCTTATGGAAAAAATTCACAATGACTTGTCTAGCATCCTTCCCAGCCATGCCCAAGGATTTGCACCCCTAGGAGGAAAACCTGCCCTGCATGCAAAAACTGGATATCTATTACCCAGGACTGATGGGTCCTAAACTTTGTATCCCAGGGATACAGATTCTACTTCCACTCACTGCCAACCCCAAGCGAGTTGCCAGACCTTCCTCCAAACCAGTGGGCAGAGGCTCAAAAGCAAGTACTTTCTCTTCTCAGTATCAGGGCTATTCAGCCTGTTTCAATAGAGCAAAGAGGACAGGGTTTCTACTCCAGACTGTTACTGGTGTCCAGAAAAGAGGGCTCTTGGTGTCCTACCCTGGACCTGTCCATTCTCAACACCTGTTGAAAACCAAACGCTGTATCAAAAAATTCCTGGTGGTCCCAAAATTTAAAATGCTTACACTGCAACAGCTGCTTCCTATGCTAGCCAAGGACTCCTGGCTAATCACCCTAGACCTAAAAGAAGCTTATCTGCACATCCCCATAAGGGAATCTTCAAAGAAATATCTATGTTTCAGAGCAGGCTCTATGCACTATCATTTCTCTGCACTTCCCTTTGGCTTATCTACTGCACCCAGGGTTTTCACAAAGTGCCTGACTCCAGCCATTGCATACTGCAGGCAGAGAAATATTCAAATTTATCCATACTTGGACACTTGCCTGATTCAGGCAGATAGTCAGGAATTGCTACTTCAGTACTTGGCATTTCTAAACTCTCTGGGGTACACCAGCAATGAAAAGAAATCACATCTGGTGCCCAGCCGAAAGATTATATTCCTGGCAGCAAGCTTGAACACAGCTTCCCAGATGGCATTCCTTACTCATGAAAAGCAGGTTTATTTGACTAGCTACTTCAAACTAATGGTCACCAGAACCCAGCTATCTGCAAGAAAAATACTGCAAGCCCTAGGGTTCATGGCCTCATACATTCTACTAATTCCATATGCAAGACTGCATATGAGGAAACTTCAATGGTACTTAAAAAGTCTCTGGTGCCAGCATTCTCAGGACCTGGAAACAATTATTCCTATCATTACTTGTCTAAGGGCAGAGTTCCATTGGTGGGCAGAGGCTTGCAACCACAACAAGGGCCTCCCTTTCACTCAACCCCTCGCCGCCCAAACCCTGACAACAGACACATCAGACTATGCATGGGGGCTCACATGACTGGCAAAAGCATTCAAGGCAAATGGAGAACAGGACAAATTCACCTACATATCAATCAAAAAGAAATGTTTGCTGTACAGAATGTTCTGACAGCCTTCAAATACCTTATACTTCCAGGACAACTCTTGATAAAGACAGACAACACCACAGTTATGTGGTACATAAACAAGCAGGTGGGAACTCCTTCCTACCCACTCTGCAGGTTAGCCATGGCCCTGTGGAGCACAGCCTTGAGCAACCAAGTACACCTGCAAGCTCAATTCCTGCCAGGCAAACAACTTAAGCAGAAATCTACTGGACCCACACGAGTGGAAACTGGAACCCAACTCATTCAAACTTCTAACCCACAGGTGGGGGACACCAGAGGTGGACCTCTTTGCCTCCCCCAAAAACCATCAATTGAGCAAATTTTGCACCAGAAATTCCCACAGCCAAGCATGGAAAGTGGATGCCCTATCCTTTACATGGGAAAATCTCTCAATTTATGCCTTTCTCCCTCTGCCCTACTCTCAAAAGTACTACTCAAGATCAAACAGGACAAACCAAGGACAATCCTTATTGCACCAGATTGGCCCCACCAGCACTGGTACCCCCTCCTGTGCAGTCTGGCAGCAGTACCGCCCTGGCACCTACATCAGACCCCCTCCCTGCTGTCCCAGCAGGAGGGACAGATTTTGCATCCTCAGCTGCAAACCATGAACCTTGCAGCCTGGCTTATTCCCTGAATACACCACCAGCAACCCTCAGTAAACAGGTGCTGGGCATCATCCTTGAGGCCAGAAGGCCTAGTACTAGGAAATCCTATTCAGAAAAATGGAAAGGATACTGTTCTTGGAGCCAGTCTCTAGGAAAGGACACAGCCGTGCCTAACTTACCTCAAATTCTAGATTACCTAGCAGAGCTCCTCCACAAAGGCCTGTCCTTCTCTTCTATTTAGATTCATGTCTCGGCCATCTCAGCTCATTATAATACTGAGCCACCTCTCTTTTCTCACCCTCTGGTCAAACAGTTCCTGAGAGGAGCTATCAATTTAAGACCCCCGAGGAGAGCTCTCACCCCTGCCTGGGACCATAACTTTGTACTAGAGAAGCTCACGCTTCCCCCTTTTGAGCCTGCTGCTACAGCACAGTTAAAATTCCTCTCTTGGAAAACAGCCTTACTTCTAGCCATCACTTCAGCAAGAAGAGTGTCTGAGTAACAGGCACTAATGGTTGTGGAATCCTTCATTATTTTCCATGCTGACAAGGTTTCCCTGAGGACTAACCCATCTTTTATGCCCAAGGTGGTATCCAGTGTGGCTCTAAACCAATCCATCCATTTACCAACCTTTTTCCTAATCCTCAGAATAAAGGGGAAAGGATCCTGCACTCCTTGGATGTGCACAGACAACTCAGGTTCTACCTTGACAGGACTAAGCCTTTCAGAAAATCTGACCAGCTGCTAGTCAGCTTTGCTACAGGGGTAGAGGACAAGGCCATTTCAAAGCAAACCATTTCAAAATGGATAGCACACTGCATCCATTTTTGCTACAAACACCATGGAAAACCTACCCTACAGGGGATCAGAACTCATTCCACTAGGACTACCTCAACCTCTACAGCATTTCTCAGGGGACCCCCTACCAGGGACACCCTGGAAGCTGCAACCTGGAGTTCTGTACACACCTTCTCCAAGCATTGCCACTTACCTGTCTTTTCTAAATCCAGAGCTGGATTTGCCACAGCAGTCTTACAAGGCCTGTTAGCCAGCCCTACTATTACTTGACTGCCTCCGCCCTTCCTCATCTTTGGGAATCAACTCAAGTATGATGACTGCAACAATGAAGCACAAAGAACATAGTACAGTTGTGTACACTTACCATAAATGTGGATGTTCGAGTATATTCACGGTTGCAGTCCTGGTTACCCTCCCTCCAGCCCCCTGACTCTTCTATGCTTTCTACCTATCGTCTTTTTGGGCATATCGTATGGCTATGGTATTTACTTTTTACTGGAGGTGTTCCACACTATGTAATTGCTTCCTATTTTGGAGGCTTCTGACATCTGGGGTAAGAAAAACTGATGTAATGGTGTCGGCTGCATGTTTTATACCCCTGACGTCATGGAAGAGGTGACAGCATCTGATGCAGAAATCCTAAGACTCTGGTATTCAGGCCGACTGAGGGCTACCTGCAGGCAGATAACCCAAGTGTGATGACTGCAACAGTGAATACACTCGAACATCTACATTTATGGTAAGTGTACACATCTGTACTTTCTCCTTTCTCTTCTAAATGCCCAAGGGCAATTACTACAATACAGGATGGACCTAAACAGGGCAAGGGATTTCTAATTCACCTCATCTTACAATGTCTTCATCTAAATGCCTGAATGATTGAATTTTAATCCCTGTAAGACACCTATTTTCAGAAGACATGCAGCAGGTATTAGAGGCAGCTAAGAAACCTGTCCCATAGATAATTTTATTTGGTCAAATGGAAGAGAAGTTCTGGTTGGTGTCAGTTTAAGATCATAGACTCCAGAAGTTTGTTTAGTCCTACAATAACTGTCTGAATTACTGAAATATGGCCTTTCTTACTCGATTAAGATCCATCTTTTCAGCCCTTTCTTCTTGTGTGTCTTTGGGACCCCCCCCCCCCACACCTTTATCCTTAGCTCAAGTACAACAAGTTTTGAAAGGAGTGTTGTACACTGGACCACTTAAAAAGGATGTGACTTCTCCTTGGGATATTAACTTTGTGTTGAAAAAACTTTCATTGTTTCCAATTAAGCCAGCTCATCAGGTTGACAAAGTTCTTCACATGGAAAACAGTGTTACATGTTGATCTGACTTCAGTTCGAAGAGTGTTTGAGTTCCAAGCTGTGATAACAATACAACTTTATCTCAACTTTCATAAGGAGAACTGACCCATCCATTATGCCAAAGGTAGTATCAGAGTTTACCACAAAGGTAATCTATTCATCGCCATGTCTTTTTTTCTAGTCAAAAAAATACACATATATGCATGTATGTATCTCAAAGAGGAAATAATCTTGCATATGCTGTATGCCCACAGGCAACTTTGATAGAACTGAGGACTTTAGATTATCAAATTAACTATTTTCATTTGAAGGTAAGAAAAAGGGATAACCAGTGTAAAAACAGATGATTTCCGGATAGTTATCCCATATTATTTAATTTTACTATTCTGAACATGGGAAGACTTTTCCTTCCAAAGTCAGAGTTTATTCTACCGGAGTCTAGTCCACTTCTAGATCTTTTGGAAAGGGGTGGACTCAAAGTAGTCTAGGGACAGCAGCTTAGTCATATGCATGCACTTTATTCAAATATTACAAAACTGACCTTTTTCCCCAGCTCAAGAGCAGACTTTGAGGCTCCTACATTCTGACCCTTTTTCCATGTCCTTTCCTTTCTAAGCTTTGGTAATCATCCTATACAATGTAGCTGCTGCAACAGTGATCTAAGGATAAACATTGAACAGTTGTGTAATTAAGTTACTATAACAGTATGTGTTCAAATAGCACTGTTGCAGCACTAACACCCTTCCTCCTCCACCCTTTCTTACTCTTAATTAAACCTGAGTGCAAGGGTGAGGCTCTGCCTTTTACCTGACTTTCCCCTTTCTCTTAGCATATGGAATTTTTAGGGCTGTAGCCTCTCTTTTTTTTTTGGGCAGCAAGGAAACCTCTGATTTTTGGTGCCAATACATCTGCTTTTGTACAGGTAGGCCCTTGTAGCTCCTCAGATGTACATGCATGAGGGAGTCACCGTACAGCTTTGGATACTGACTTGGTGCCTGATCCTTGGCACATGTTCCACATAGCTTAGGCTACTGTGACAGTGATCTATTCGAACATCTACAGTTATGGTAAGTTAATGTACACAGCTATTCTGTCTACCTTATTCATTCCCTTAGTACAGTTAAATGAAATGGGAGCATTGTAGCTGGCAGTCATGCCAGGGATGGGGATAGGTGGCCAAGCCAGAACAGAAACCTATGTGTAAGGCATTTGTTGATCATTTTGGGAAAGCATGTCAGCCCACTTATTGTAGATAACTGCACAAATGTTATTGAAAAGAAGGAACTGTTGGCAAGCTTCTGCAGTGTGTAAAAAATGATATAAGAAACCCCATAAAGCAAAATTGTAAAGATAACTTGCTTGGGTGAAGTTTTAGGTGAGCAAAGCTAACACCTTCTATAGAGCACATTATTTCAATTAACAAATCACCTTTGCTAAGCAATCAACTTGTAATTGAGAAAAAGTGAAAAAGTGCTTTTGTGCTTTTAACCTGATGTTAACATTTTATGTTTTACATGATAAAAATTTAAAGATGTGTGCCAATACATTACTAAATCACATAATCTTATTATAATATTTTTTTCACTTTTTTTTTTCATTTTTTCACTTTTTTTCACTTTTTCTCAATTACAAGTTGATTGCTTAGCAAAGGTGATTTGTTAATTGAAATAATGTGCTCTGTAAAAGGTGTTAGCATTGGAAGCAGCCCACATCTGATGAAGGAGAAATGAAAATGTACTGTGTATTTGGAGGCATTTATGTGAACTGTTTGGCTTGTGGATTAAACTTCTGTTTCCTGGGGCAGCTTCGGTTCTATGCTTTATTGTTTTGCCTTCTGGGTCATCATATTGTCTAATTTCAAGGTTGTTTATCGTGTTGGTGACCGGGTTACCTTATTCATTTCATAGACATTAAAACAGACAAAAGGTCTTCCTTGTGGTGTCAAGTGGACGTTCTCCAGCTGCAGACTAAAGGCCTTCTCCATATTGTCTCCTCCACAAAATGAATCTTACATTGAGCAGTACAACATGATTTTCACTTTTCTGCCTACTTCAATTACTTGGCCAGAGTTTCACTGAATTTGCTTTAAAGTGCCACTGTTCCAGCTTCCACTGAGGTTCATGTCTTTTGTGGGAGTCTTCAGCCCTTCTGTGATGTGGAAATCAGTTAACATTTGTTTAGTCCATATGCCATCCAACAGATCAAAGTTGATTTTACTACTCTTGAGTTGGTGTGTTGCAGGTGGAAATGTCACTCTGCTTGAAAGTTCAGTGTATTATGACTTTTGCTAAAGGTCCAATTTGAAGTAGTCAAGGAACCAATACAAAAGGCAGTTCTCAGTTAAAAATCTTTGCTGTTATTTTGTTGATTGATTACAAGGAGATGAGCAGTAAATTTCAGTTGTATGGCTTTTCATTTAAGTGGACAGACACAACCATTGCAATGTAAGAAGAAGCTGCAAATAAGGGCATGAACAGGAGGTACCAAGGTGGAATGTAGACATTAGAATATTAGTGATACAGAGGTCATGATAGATACTTGTTGTATGTTTTTGAGGAAAATTTACTACAGCAGATATCTGTCTTCTAGACAAATTATTGGAGCAGTACAGATGGACCCTTTCCAAGTGCTGGGTTGCTTCTCATGCCATGGACATCAGCAAGAAGCCCAGGTATAAATTGGACAGTAATCCGTGCCTTTTTCATCTCCCCCTGTGAAAAGTATTGTCACTTTTTTAAGTACCAATCCATCAAACATCTCCATTCAGATTTCAGAGTATCTATCACTAAATATGACACTAAAATAAACACAATTGGAATTCACATAAAAATAAACTTTGGATTAAATAAGCAAGTAAGTGTTACCTGTAATGGCTTTCTTAGATTGAAACAGCAGCATACTTCTCAACCTGTTAGTTCAATAAATATGATGAAGAAAGCTTGAAATAATGGGGGAAAAGCTCCAAAATAGAGAGAAACTTTAAATAGTCCCCTTATAAAACTTAGAAAGTTACTACAATAGCAAGTTTTATGTTAGCATTAATTCTTTGAAGGCTATAAAGTCTGAAACCATACATCTCAATTGTCTCTGGTTTACAGAGATGATTTTGACTCAAAATTTAGCCCTGTCCCTCTTAATCCCTCCTAAAACTGGTGACTTTTTGAGGAAAGGTGAATTACACTTAATAAATATTGACAACAATTAGAGCTATATACTTCTTTTACTTCAGAAAATCTATATTAATTCACATTGTCTTATTCTGTCAATGCCACAAGTTAATAGTATTCATATTTAAAAAGTGTCCCTGATTATTTCTTGATTTGTCCGTGATTCTGTTGAGATTGTCCCTGACTAGTTGACAGTTATGTCTGAAACTGAAATGTGTGTCTTTATTTAATGACTTCAGTCCTCAATAATTTGTCAGAAAACCATACATTTTATGAGGAACAGATCAAAAATATGAGATAAAAATCTGGGCAATTGAGAATTATGAACAACAGACACAGTACAAAAGTTACAATATCGATAAATTTCTCACTGAGGGTAAAACAGGAAATGAAGCATGAATTTAGCCCTGTGGTGATTGAACTTGGGTGTTAGCAAAACCACAGCTGGGGACAGTTTCCAGGCAGCTGCAGATAGCTTAGTGGTATTACCTTCACCAGTGGTTCAACTACAACTCAGAATTACTTCCCAGGAGCCAGTTCTGCGCAGAATTTTAGTTAACCTTTGATGGATAAGCATCTAGCTCGGTCCTCCTTTCCTGTCAAATGTTGGTGGTTATGTCCCTCTTAATTCTTCCTGAAACCATCAACTTTTGGAGAAAAGGTGTTGTATTATAGGTTCATAGGTTCATAGGTAGGTACAAGGCTATCAGCCCTGGGGCCTATACAAGCCCAGCCAAAAAGGTACCCTGGCTTTTGTCACCCAAGAAAATTATTTTCCTGTGCCACTGTCGAGCAGAGCCACAGAGGTGATCCCCGGGGTGAATTTCCTATTTCCCATCCAGTCATCATGATTTTTCTTGAAGAGTGCTAATGAGGAGCTTTGTTTGATATAGATAGGTAGTTTATTCCAGAGTATGGGAAGTCTCTGGGACAGGAATCTATCCCTCCGGCATGTTCTGTTTATTATGGTGACAAGGTTTAGGTTCCTAGAGCGTGTAGCTTGGAGGGATTGGGATTTCTTTAAGTGGAGCATGTCCAACAGCTCTGGGTTTGACATAGCTTTGTATGTTAGGCAGAGCTCACCTCTGAGTAGTCGATATGCGATGGAGTAAAGCTGGAGTTTTTTGAGACGGTCTGCGTAGGGCATATGTTTGAGGCCGGTAATCCTCTTTGTGAGGTATTTCTGCGGCCTTTCCAGTTGTTGTAGATGTCTTGTGAGGTACATACCAAAAGGGGCGTTGTACTCTATAATGGGTCTAATGAGTGATGAGTAGAGGGGAACAATGACCTCTTTTTTTCTGGATGAGAAACCTTTTGTGATGAGGTGTGCCACGTAGAAGGATTTCCTGACTACTGTGGCGATGTGATTATTAAAGGAGAGACTACTGTCCGCCTGTGTCCCAAGGTCTCTTATCACACTTTTGGTGTTAAGTATACTACCGCCTATGTTGTAGTTCATGGGTACAGAGCTTTTACCAAAGGGGATGACAGTGCACTTTTTGGCATTGAGCTTGAGGTCATGGCTTTGACACCAGGCATCTGTCTCAGTCAGGCCCTTTCGTAGGATGTCCACATCATTAGGAGTTTTAATTATGGCTCCTAGTTTGCAGTCATTTGCAAACTTCATTAGCCGAAGACCTTCTGTGTTAGCCTGTACTTCAGAGAAGTAGATACCAAACAGGAGAGGACCCAGGACTGAACCATGTGGTACTCCACTTGTCACTGGTCTGAAGTCGGATTTGGAGTCTGCTACTTTCACAGTGTGGGTTCTGTCAGTGAGCCAGTTGGCAACCCATCTTGTGACATAGGGATTTATACCTAGTTTAGTGAGTTTATCTATAATTCTTACTCTATGTCTAATATACTTAATAAATGACAATAATTACAGTTATAGACTTCTTTAACTTCAGAAAATTTATACTAATTTGAATTCTCTTATTCTGTCAGCATTTCAGGTTAATAGTACTAATATTTTAAATGGGTCCCTAATTGTCCTGGATTATTTCTGAATTTGTCCCTGATTGGTGGTGAGCTATGCTGATCACCACTCCACCATTTCTTCTTGTGCTTGAATCCTGTGAGGTGATACCCCAGTCATTAGTTAGGCAACATCAGGTTCCTCCATTGATGACCAGATGTTTGCTGAATAATATTTCACTTAGAAGATGGCAGCCCTGACCTGTGTACTAACCCCTTATCCCCCTCATCCTGACCTGTGTACTAACCCCTTATCTCCCCACCCTGACCTGTGTACTAACCCCTTATCCCTCCACTCTGACCTGTGTACTATCCCCTTACCCCTCCATCCTGACGTGTACAAACCCCTTATCCTGACCTGTGTACTAACCCCTTATCCCTCCATCCTGACCTGTGTAGATCTGTATACTAACCCCTTAACCCTCCACCCTGACCTGTGTACTAACCCCTTCACCCCATCCTGACCTTTGTACTAACCATTTATCCCCCCATCATGACCTTTGTACTAACCCCTTATCCCTCCACCCTGACCTGTGTACTAAACCCTTATTTATCACAATGCAGAAAGTCTGAACTGGATGAGAGGTTGAGGGAAGATTTAACATATGTTGATCATTTTCAGTCTCCCAAGCATTATGCTAAATTCAAGAAGAGTCTTATTTCTTCTGCTTCCCAATGTGGAGAGGTCTATTTTAAGGGAAAAACCTTCTGCAGGAATATGGCCAATAAAAGAGTGAGAATATTAACAATTTTGAAAAGATACTTTAAGCTTCTGGGTTTGAGAAGCCTAAACCCTCAGGCATTCTCTCTGTAATGTAGGCTTTTTGTGCCCTTGAAGCCAGGTTATCAGCCACCAGCTCCCCACCCCCCAAAATGTACAGATTTAAAATTAGAAATAGTGTTACAGAAATAAATGGCAGTTTAGTTGTCGCAGTGTGTAAACAAATATTATATGCCCTATAAATACACAAATAGTATAGTAAAATTCTGTCAGAAATCCATTAGAAGTAAAATTAATTTGAAATAAATAAATGGCAGATAAACTGTCAAAGTGTAAGCACAACATTCCCTGTAAATACACAAGCAATGCATTAAAATCTTGTCAGAAATCCCTTAGAACAAAAATTTGTCTATTGGAAATAAATGACAGGTAGATTGTCTCAGGGTGAACTCAATAACTACATGTCCTGTTGTTCCTGACTAAATAAAGCACTGTGCTACAAATAAACTTTTGTAAATAATAAGAAAAAGTACACATAAGCAGTATAGTTCTACACTAAAAAGCCATGTAAGCAATATATTTCTACATTAAAAAGCCATGCACACTAGGCAAAGCTAAAAATACCAGTTCCAAAAGGGACCACTACATAAGTACAGAATTAAATTAAAAAATGCATTCATAGGTTCATAGAGGGTTAATAGGCTAATGATCACAGGGCCTTTACAAGCCTATAAAAAACCCATGTACCCTAAATAGCCATTGTTAGATGTCATTGTTAGCAGAGTGGTTCCATAATCAGCACTGACTGCCCTTGTCCATGAGGGACATAGGTACCACTCCCCAGGTGAATTTACAGTTACCCATCCAATTTTCAATGCTGTGATTAAATAGGGTCATTGAGTAACTCTGCTTCACATGATGTGGGAGCTTATTCCAGAGGAGCATCAATCTCTGGGTGATATAGCTGTCTCTCCCACATATTCTGTTAATATCACAGGCTAGGGAGTGACTCTTGTCCCATTTGATTTGCGGATGTGCAGCATTACCATTAGGGCAGGGTCGGAGACTGCTCTGTAGGCCAGGCACAGGTCACCTTTCAGAAGCCTGTATGATACAGATTACAGTGACAAGGCTTTCAGTCTTTCCATGTAGGCCATGTTTTGGAGGGCCTGGATTCTCTTGGTTAGAAACCTCTGTGGTTTCTCCAGTTGCTGCAGGTGTCTGATGAGGTACATACAGAAGGGAGTATTGTACTCAGTTAGTGGTCTGATAAGGGTTGAGTACAGTGGAGTTACTACCTCCTTTGTCTTGGATGCAATGCCCTTATTTATGAGATCTGCAGTGTAGAAGACATTCCTTACCAGTATAGATGCATGGTGATCAAAGTTTAGATTGTTGTCAGCCTGTGTTCCCAAGTCTGGCACCACTGGATTTGAGCTTAGAGGGGTGCTATCTATATCATATTTAACAGGGGCTACTTCTTTGGCAAAGGGGATAATGAGGAATTCTTTGCAATTAGTTTTAGTCTGTGGCTTTGGCACCAAGCATTTGTCTGTGTCAGTCCCTTCTGTAATATGCTGACATCATTGGGGGACTCTGATTGCATCCAGTTTACAGTCATCTGCAAACTTGGTAAGCCACAAGCCACCTTCTTTTGCCTGGATTCAGAGAAATAGATTCCAAACAGCAGAGGGTCCAGCACAGATCCTTGTGGTACACCACTGGTAAATAGTCTACTGGTGGAAGTGGACTCCCCAACTTTGACAGTGTGCATTCAATCAGTGAGTCAGTTTGCAACCCATCTAGTGACATATGGTTTATCCCCAGCTGGGAGAGTTTCTCACTGATCCCTGAGTGGAAAATTGTGTCAAATGCTTTGGCTAAACAAAGAAAGGCGCTTATATATAGAGAGAGAGACTTGTATATGTATAACACATTAAAAATAGTTTCTGTGTGGAACAGTTGCCCTAAGGAGACTTATCTGCCAGAAAGGAGCTGAAAGCCTGACTGCTGTGAAGCCTCTGAGCTGCTGCTTCATGAGGTAGCAAGAAAGGCTTGAAGATGTTTCACTCTGAGTGCTGATTTTCCCTCCACAGGGCTGTCCATTCAGTTGTCAGCCAGAGTTTTTAGAAGCTGTCCAGTTCTGTCTTGGGCAAAACACAACCCATGTAGCCTAAAGGCTACTGAAGCCATGAGGAATTTGAAAATCTACTATTATGGGTAAGTGCAACTTACACAACTGTACTTTTCCATCAGCTGTTGCTCTCATCCATTTATTGTCATTTCTCTTCCTTGACCTCTTGAGTTGGAAAATTCATTTGCTAGCAAACTGGACCATCCTAATCTCAGACCAGTTAGACATTGCAAGTATAAGCTCAAATAATTACAGCAGTTTCTTCCTTTATGGGGAATTCTTCCCCTACCCTGGAATCAGCTTAATTTAGCCTGAGCTGTATTACTCCAACTACTACTCAAGTCTTCTCTTGACCTTTATTTATTGTAATAAACTGCTTATGTAGTGTCAGAATAGTACTGAGTAAAATAAATTACAGTACCTTGTACAAGTAGAGTAAGTAAATAAATAAACAAATAAAACAAGGGAAAAATAATACAACTGCAGTATTTACAAAGACTATACTGAACAGAGAGTAGTTAATGAACCTCACAAACACCTCTAAGTCAAATACTTTATGAACTTTGTCAAGAGGCCTCAAAGTCAGACATCTGAATCAGAAACAGTAGCTGATTCCAGGGGACCAGAACCAAACTGAACAGTGACAAAATTCCCAGAATATTCCTTATGAGTTTTTAAACAGGTAGTAGAGTTTTACCTGACAGCCTCAACACAGGGAATCAGTATGTATTTTAAGTAAACAGCACTTAGGTTATTTAAGATGGACCTTAAATAGAGAACCTGGTAACCAGTGTAAATCCTACAACCATTAGGTGCCATACAGTGACATGAAACTCCCAGTTAGTAATTGCAGAATTTTGTACCCTCTACAACAAAGCCAGGCCCATGTCTGACAGCCTCATATAAAAGACATTGATAACTTCTGGGGATGCATTCTAGAGCTTGTACGCCTAAGTTTATGGTGGTCTATATGCTGAAAATTCTTCCTCTGCAATCCTTCTTATGAAGGAGGCTCTGGTAATAATCCTGAACATAAAGGATGCCTGCCTGTACCCATTTACAGAATAGTGTGTAAGTTCCTAGGGTTTGCATATGCGACTCCCATTTTAAGTTCAAATCATTTCCTTTCTACATAATCCAGGCTTTTCACCAAATGCTTAGTACTGGTAATTGCTCACTTGACATTCACAGATATTCACATCTACCCTTACATCAACATGTGCCTAACTTAGGACAGCTCTTTGGGAGATCTACTAGAGGCAGTTGGGTATACCTCTAACAGCCTGTAACACCTTGGTATCTTCATAGACTCTCATGAGTTCAGTCTTCTTCCCTTTGTCACCATAACTTTCCTAGATGCATTCCTGGACAAATCAACCAGCAAATTGTCTCTTCCTACAAAAAATATTTCTGGAATGAATCCATTCTTAACCGTATTACATAAACAAGCACTGACAACTGCCTCAAGGCACTAGGAAATCCATTTTCTTAGTAGCTGTCACCTCAGCAACGAGAATTTTAAAACTTTAAGCTTTGTTTGTGCATAGAACCATATACAGTCTTTCACAAAAGTTGGGTTTCTTTATGGATCAAGTCCTTCCTTCATGCCCAGACCTGTGTTTATTCAGTTTGTTCAAGTGCAGGTGCTTCACCATAATCCACAATACAAAGGAGAGATGATGTTTCACACAAGGGAGATCCACATACAACTAAAATACAGAGAAAGTCTTATGACACATCAAGTTTGTCTTCTTCATGTCAGAGAAATTGGGAGTCTGGTATATAATCAGGCCTTTTCTAAATGGCTAACAAACTGTATTACCTTGTCCTGTAATCACTGTGGTAAGTTTTTTCTGGACAGTATAAAATCTGCTGCATTACATAAATATATTTCTGATTAATTAATGGGAAAACATGCAGTGGGCACAAGGGTGTCTGTTTTGAAAGGTGTGTTGTAGTCTTTTCCTAAGCTCTGGGGTCAGTGCCTCCTTGTGCTCACTACTTTATCTTCTCTCATCCTATAGACTATAGCAATTGTCTGTAGGTTGAACATAGTATAACTGTATGAATGTTCTTTCTGTAACTGTAGGTATGATCATGCAGGATCATTTCTGTAGTAAAGCACCCCATTCTATGTCCCTTGGGTTTATATGGGGATTGTCGTTAGATTGGGGACTAGCTCTCTGGCCATCCTCCTGGTTATGCAAGTGTCTTCATCTTGCATTATAATAAATATAAAGGCATGTGACTCCTAGCACTGTTCCTTCTTAATGCATAATTTTTTCTAAGTTCTTTATAAGGTAACTGTATATTATAGTGATGGTTTGGGGTGTGTGCTTAGAACTTCAGTACTCAGTGCCAGCTTTGTTTTTAGAGTTTTTCAGGTAAGACTGCCACCATGCTCTCTGTTTAGTGTGTAGGTTCAGGTGAACTTATTGTTGACCTTTAGGTCCAGTGCTGAACAGCTGGATTTTTGGACTGAAATTCTTGGCAAAGGCATTAACCCATCTCCTAGAAGGGGATATCCACATGTCTGTAAAGGTCTCCCCAGAAGATAGACTTCTATCTGCAGCTAGAATCGCATTTTGCAGAATGTACTGCAGCAGTAATATTATAGTTGGGCACCCACAATTAAAATGATTGCCTCACTTCACTGGTTCAGATGGAGATGACAAGAAACGACTGTATAAAAGAACACCCTGCCAAACAGTGGGTGCATGTAACACAAAACTTGGAAACAGAGATTTAAAAAGCTGTTATATATAATAGGTGGGAATAATAACCTCATCATAATGGTCACACTATCCATATTGTTTTGGAATGTGAATGGCTTCACAGATATAGACAAAAAGGTAAGAGAAGAGAATTATATTAAGAAATGCAGAGTACAAATAGGAATGTTACAGAAGACACATTTGGAAAGAAGTGAGCAAATGAATTTGATAAAGAAAGGATTCAGGATATATATTCAGCTGCCAGGTAAACATGTAGAAGAGTTTATACAATTGGCTTTATTGGAAAGAATCCAGTCCAGATTGCCTATTTGTTTTTTTTTTCCTGTTCTTGCAATGGTATGGATTAATTGGGAAAAAACAAAAAGATACAGTGAATTAGAAGGATTGCTGCGTTACAGGCTTACCAATCAATGTTTAGGTCACCCCATTATAATTGCTTCTTGCTGTATGTATTTGGATATCCAGTAGACAGTAGCTACAACTATGGTAGTATTATTGCCAGATGGTATATCTTCTTCTTCTTCTTCTTTCAGCTACTCCCATTAGGGGTCACCACAGCAGATCAACTGTTTCCATTTCTTCCTGTCCTCTGCATCTTGCTCTGTCACACCAACTGCCTGCATGCCCTCTCTCACCACATCCATAAACCTTATCTTAGGCCTTCCTCTTTTCCTGTTACCTGGCAGCTTCATCCTTAGCATCTTTTTTCCCAATATACTCTGCATCCCTCCTCAGCACATGTGCAAACCAACATAATCTTGCCTCTCTGGCTTTGTCTCCAAACCTTCCAACCTAGGCTGACCCTCTAATATACTTATTCCTAATCCTGTCCATCCTCGTCACACCCAGTGCAAATCTTAGCATCTTCATCTCTGCACGTCAAGCTCTGACTCCTGCCTTTTTGTCAATGCCACTGTCTCCAACCCATATAACGTAGCTGGTCTCACTACCCTCTTGTAGACCTTCCCTTTCACTCTTACTGGTACTTGTCTGCCACAAATCACTCCTGACACTCTTCTCCACCCACTCCATCCTGCCTGTACTCTCTTCTTCACCACTCTTCCACACTCACCATTACTCTGAACTGTTGATCCCAAGTATTTAAACTCATCCACCTTCGCCACCTCTACTCCCTGCATCCTCACCATTCCTCTATCCTCCCTCTCATTCACACACATATATTCTGTCTTAGTCCTGCTGACCTTCATTCCTCTACTCTCTAGAGCATATCTCCACCTCTCCAGGGTCTCCTCCACCTGTTCCCTACTCTCATTACAGATCACAATGTCATCTGCAAACATCATAGTCCACGGGGACTCCTGTCTGATCTTGTCTATCAACCTGTCCATCACCATTACAAATAAGAAAGGGCTCAGAGCTGATCCTTGATGTAATCTCACCTCAACCTTAAACGCATCCGTCACTCCCACCGCAGACCTCACGCTGTCACACTACCCTCGTACATATCCTGTACCACTCTGACACTCCCGACTTCCTCATACAATACCACAACTCCTCTCTAGGCACCCTGTCATATACTTTCTCTAAGTCCACAAAGACACAATGCAACTCCTTCTGACCTTCTCTGTACTTCTCCATCAACACTCTCAGAGCAAACATAGGTTCATAAGTTCATAGGTAGGTACTAGGCTGTCTGCCCAAGGGCATTTATAAGCCTAGCCAGAGTGTGTCAGCTTTCGCCGCCCCATTGATTAATTAACTGAGCTTCTGTCACAAAGCGCCAATGAAGTGATCCCAGGGGTGTGTTTTCTGTTACCCATCCACTTGTCAAGGTTTCTCTTGAAGAGTGTTAGTGAGGAGCTCTGCCTAATGTAGTTAGGAATTTTGTTCCAAAGCATGGGGAGTTTCTGTGATAGGAATCTATCCCTCCAGCATGTTCTGTTTATTGTTGTGGCGAGGTTTAGCTCACTAGAGCAAGTGGCTCGCAGTGACTTTGATTTCTTTTGGTGGAGCATGTCCATCAATTCGGAGTTGGATATGGCTTTGTAAGTCAGGCAGAGATCACCTCTGAGTAAGCGATATGCCACTGAGCACAGCTGGAGTTTTTCCAGTCAGGCTGCATAGGACATATGTTTGAGGCCAGTAATCCTCTTAGTGAGGTACTTTCCAGCTGTTGGAAGTGTCTTGTGAGGTACATCCCAAATGGGGCATTGTACTCTATGATGGGTCTGATGAGTGATGAGTAGAGGGGCACTATAACCTCTTTATTTCTAGATGTGAACCCTTTAGTAATTAGAT
Organism: Protopterus annectens; assembly: GCF_019279795.1. NCBI lineage: Eukaryota > Metazoa > Chordata > Ceratodontiformes > Protopteridae > Protopterus > Protopterus annectens. Next base: position 703,218,741 of record NC_056736.1, read on the forward strand.
GGGCTACATAGGATTTCCTAACTACTTTGGCAATATGATTGTCAAAGGAGAGATTACTATCTACCTGGGTCACCAGAACTCTTATTACCTCTTCTGTATTAAGGGGGCTGCCACCTATGTGATAATTCATGGGTGTTTTGTTTTTCCCAAATGGGATGACTATGCATTTTTTGGCATTTATCTTGAGACCATGACTTTGACACCAGGTGTCCGTCACAGTAAGCCCCTTTTGGAGAATGTCTGTGTCAGCCGGAGAGTCAATTATGACTCCCAGTTTGCAGTCATCGGTGAACTTGGTTAGCCATAGTCCTCCTGTGTTTGCCTGTACTTCTGAGAAGTATATGCCAAACAGTAGGGGTCCCAGGACCGAGCCTTGTGGGACACCACTTGTGACTGGTTTAGAGTCGGACCTGGAGCCCACTATTCTTACCGTGTGAGTTCTGTCTGTAAGTCAGTTGGCAACCCATCTCATGATGTAGGGGTTTTTGTTCAGGCTGGTGAGTTTTTCTATAATTCCCGAGTGGAGAATTGTGTCAAAAGCCTTGGCGAGGTCAAGGTAGGCTGTGTGAACTACCTTCCCCTCATCTGTGGCCTTGGTGACTGTCTCGAAGAAGTCAACCAGGTTTAGTAGGCATGATCTGCCCATAACAAAGCCGAACTGGGTTGGGTCAAGTGTTTGGAGGTTCCCAATGTCTTTGTTAATGAGTTCCATGATGATGCACTCCATAGCCTTGCAGACCAGGCTAGTCAGGCTTATGGGGCGATAGTTGCCAAGGTCAGTTGTGGCCGCTCCTTTGTGGAGCGGAATAACCATTGCTGTGCACCATTCTATGGGCACGTAGCCTGTGCAGAGGCTGAGGTTGATTAGTGTGTTTAGGTGGGGGGTTAGTTCGTTCTGTAGTTCATGCAAAATGCAGCCTGGGACACCATCTGGCCCCATTGATGCTGTGCTTTTGGCTTTTAAAAGGGGTGTTTTCACCTGTGCGTCTGTGATTTCCGGGACACTACATTTTTCCAGTATTGTTGTGGGCCCTTTTGGGGGTGAGAGGAGGGTGGAAGACCACAAAAGTACCTCACTAAGAGGATTACTGGCCTCACTGAATCTATCTGCCAGGATGTTGGCAATATCAGTGGGTTCAGTATATTTTGTGCTGTTTTGCACTAGCTCAGAGCATATGTGTGAGTTGCCACTTAGATTCTTGACATAGCTAAAGAAGTCTTTGTGGTTATCTTTAGAATCCTTGGCTATTTTTCTTTCGAAGTTAGCCTTGGAGGATTTTGAGGGACCTTAGTTTCTTACTGATACTGATCAGGGATGTCTTTCCTTCTTGGGATTTGCTTTTTTTCTGAACTAGTTTCCTCCTTCTATTGTATAGCCTGTTTATGGCAGGGGCATCTGTAGTGCTCTTCCCTGGGATGAAACCATACTGCTGATCACTAATCATCACATCCCTTCTTAACCTAGCTTACACTACTCTTTCCCATAACGTCATGCTGTGACTGATCAATTTAATCCCTCTGTAGTTACTACAGCTCTGCACATCACCCTTATTTTTAAAAATTCGGTACGAAAACACTTTTTCTCCATTCCTCAGGCATCCTCTCACTTTCCAAGATTTCATTAAACAATCTATTTAAAAACTCCAATGCCATTTCACCTAAACACCTCCATGCTTCCGCAGGTATGTTATCTGGACCAACAGCCTTTCCATTATTCATCCTCTTCATAGCTATCCTTACTTCCTCCTTGCTAATCCACTGCACTTCATGATTCACTATACGCACATCATCCAACCTTCTCTCCCTCTCATTCTCTTCATTCATCAGCCCCTCAAAGTACTCTTTCCATCTGCTCAACACACTCTCATTTGTAAGTATGTTTCCCTCATTATCCTTTATCACCCTTACCTGCTGCACATCTTTACTAGCTCGGTCCCTCTGTCTAGCCAATTGGTACAGGTCTTTTTCTCCCTCCTTAGTGTCCAACCTTTCATACAACTCTTCATATGCCTTATCCTTAGCCTTCACCACCTCTCTCTTTGCCATGTACCTCATTTCCTTACACTCCTGTCTACTTTCTTCATCTCTCTGACAATCCCACTTCTTCTTCGCCAACCTCTTTCTCTGTATACTCTCCTGTACTTCTTCATTCCACCACCAGGTCTCCTTGTCCTCCTTCCTCTTTCCAGATGTCACACCAAGCACCTTTCTAGCCATCTCTCTTACTAGCTCTGCTGTAGTTACCCAGCTATTCGGTAACTCTTCACTGCCACCCAGTGCCTGTCTTAACTCTTCCCTGAACTCCACCTCACAATTACCCTTTTTCAATTTCCACCATTTGATCCTTGGTGTTGCCCTCACACTCATCCTCCTCTTCTTGATCACCAGTGTCATCCTACAAACCACCATCCTATGTTGCCTAACTACACTTTCCCCTGCCACCACTTTACAGTCTCCAATCTACTTCAGACTGGCCCTTTTATATAAGATATTACCAGATGGTATATATAATTCTACATTGCATACAGTCTAGAGGTCATATTTTATTGTCTTTAATTTCTGATTTTAAACACGCTTCTATAATAACTGTTGTATCTGGGGAGTAGAATGATAAGCTTGCATGGAGTTCTTGTAGTTTATTACACATACTCCTAAGGATCATATTGTGAAAGGGCAAGTTTGAACCTCTAATTCAGAGTGGTGGGAGGTGCAGAATTGTACCGTGGGTGGGTGTGATTTGTCAGTATAACACTACCTAGCTTGAGTGTAGTTCTGGAGAGATGGAGAGGGTAGGTTTATATTTATAGTTTTATACTTACTCAACCTGACGTCACATATTTATTTGTCTCATAAATTTAAGAACAATGTAATTCCAGGATCACTGGAGGAATTAGTAATATCCCTATCAAAATTAAATTGCAGCTTTAAATTACATACAAACATACAAAAATGTGATAAAATGTGGTTGTACCTTTTAAGTATGTTTGGAACAAAGCTTAAGCCTTTGTCTCTAACAATCTGAACTGACCTGGAGAAAAATAAATGTCACCAGGTTATTTAATAGTATTATTTTTTTTCATTATTCTGATAATTACATACCTGTAACGATAAGTCATGTGAGCTTTGTTGTGAGTCTTTTAATGTTGTGCACTATCTCTGCATAAGACCATTTCTGTTGGATGGTTCTGGCCTTGAACTGTTTCCATAAAGATGGAAAGGGGACATAGATAGTACAGCAGTAAACATGTCTGAGCATCTAGGGTGTGCACCTTTATTTAAATAATTTTGTCAAGCAGGTGCAGACATATCAAAGTCAGAATTTGATGAGCGAGTATTATTATCAGCAGCTTATTTTTCTAAAGTGAAGCTACTAGTTTCATGAGAGTGCTCACTTGTACACCTTTTAGAATTGCTATCTACATTCAACATATTTGATTTTGGACCCATTAATGTATGCATATCTTACATTAAACTCAACACACTTATCAAAAGGCTGCTTATTAATATCCTTAATCTAGTTAAATATCTTTACTCCAACAAGATATCAAAGTCCTGGAATTCTTTGCCTCAGTATATACTCAATACTTCCAACTCATCCAAATTCAAGCTACTACTTAGAGAATACGTAACAAACACCTGTCTTTGCTCGTGCGCTAACCCTGGATAAACACTCTACAATATTACCCTTCAGATCTTATCCCTTACTGCATTCTGTTTCATTCTCCTCCCAGTCGTTGTATACTATCTATATCTACTCATTCAGCTTCCTCCTTTTCCTGCTAAACTCCCCTACTTCCCTCCCTTCATAACTCACCTCGCTTCCAACATTCTTTCTACCTGTCTCTCCTTTCTTCCTCCCTTACCTCAGGATAGCTCAAATAGCTAGCTCCCAACAATCTCTATCCATACAGTATTGTATTTATGTCCACTTTTACTGCACAGCATATATCCACTTATGTCTTGCTCCCCAAGAGATGTCTAGTTGTTTCCGTGTCTGTGAAATAGCACAATCACTTTATACACAATAGTTCTATTGAGACTACTGCTTTTCAAGATTCAAATACTATATTGTTTTTGACCACTGAATTTCTTGTACATAACTGGCTATATAGTATCTGTTAATTTGTGACTTCATAGGAAGTTACTAAGTTATTGACCCGGAGGTCATTTCAAGCCTAGCCATTTCATCCCAGTGTAATACCAAAAATACTCTAGTCAATACTCAGGATTGTATTTAGTAATGACTGCCCATGTCCAGGAGGGTTGTGGGTGCTATCTCTGGTAAGAATTTACGGTGCCCCATCCACTCGTGCAGGTTCCTTTTGAACAGTGTCATAGAGGTACTCTGCTTCATGTGAATTAGCAACCTATTCCAAAGATGTGGCAGTTGCAGGAAAATAACTCCATCCGTCCAGCAGGTCTTGAAATTCAAGTTGAAGGCCGTATTTAGGTCCCTGGATCTTTGCATTAATATCATTATTATACTCGTATTTTTGTAACTACTGTGGAGCTTTTCTCCAGGTTCTCCACTGATAATGGACTAACAGCCCAGTCGAACACCCCCAACAAATAAATGTAAAATGAAATAAATAATCTGCCCATTCGAAAAATCATGTTCACCTGTTTTCAATTTTTTATCTTTAGACTATTCAGTTTAATGTCTTCATCGTAGCAAATGTGTTTATTTCCTGTGTTTAGAAAATGAGTCAGTGTATTTTTAACTTCGTTCATAATAGTTTCAGCATCTTTTCAGTTGTTTCTCATTTTCCTTGGCATATTAAAGTTTAAGGAATATATACTGAAAACTGATTTCCATGTTTAGTTTTGCCAGTCAGCCAAGACACTTTTATTACCAACCATTAGTTGACTATTTAATGAATTTGCAAGCCCTGTAGCAGTCTTTTACAAGTTAAATAAGTACTGAATGAATGTGGCTGCCAAAATGGTTTTGAAGACAACCTTTTTATTTCACTTTACTGACAATTTGCTCAAAGATAGTTTACTCTTTGTTTTAATAAACTTCGTATTTTACTCATTAAATAACTTTTTATTAGTATGGTGCACCATGAACTTACTAGGGACAATTTGCAATTGATATTCAATATTTTTACTTACTAGAGTGCTGTTTTCTATCCTGCAAGAGTCACCAACACCTGGTTAATGATTCTAGTAAAAGTTTACAGCAGAAAACACTCAAGGCATAAACTACACAGAAAATAAATAAGCTCATTACAAAATATGTCAATAAATATATTAAGAATAACTAAACTGCAAGCCTTCAGATGGCAAAAGTCCTGCTTTGGACATACATGACTTCAAAACTTAAAAAAATAAAATAAAAATGCGTATATAACCCATTTGGTTATAATACCTACTAATGATGAGTTGTTATAGGTTCATAGGTTCATACTAGGCTATCTGCCCTAGGGCATTTATAAGCCTAGCCAGAGTGTGTTTGGCTTTCGCCACCCATTTTAAATTAATTTTGCTATGCCTCTTTTTGAGGTTAGTATACTGTGCCTCTGTCTAACAGTGACACAGAAGTGATAGCCGGGGTAAACCTACGATCTCCCATCCACTCATCAAGATTCCTCTTGAAGAGAGTCAATGTGGGACTCTGCCTAACCTGGACTGGGATTTTATTCCAGAGTGAAGGGAGCCTCTGGGTTATGAATCTGTCCCTCCAGCATGTCCTATTTATTTCAGTGCTGAGGTTCAAGTCTCTCGAGCGCATAGCTCGATGGGATTTGGATTTTCTGAGGTGCAGCATGTCCATTAATTCCGGGTTGGACATGGCTTTATACGTCAGGCACAGATCGCCTCTGAGCAGGCGGTATGCCACTGAGTAGAGCTGGAGTTTCTTTAACCGGGCAGCATATGGCATCTGTTTGAGCCCTTTGATCCTCTTGGTGAGGTACTTTTGGGGTCTTTCCAGTTGCTGCAGGTGTCTGGTAAGGTACATCCCAAAAGGGGCATTGTACTCAATTATGGGCCTGATGAGGGATGAGTAAAGAGGTACGATGACCTCCCCTGATCTAGATGTGAATCCCTTCATGATTAGGTGAGCTATATAAAATGTTTTTCTAACCACTTTGGCCACGTGGTTGTCAAATGAGAGATTGCTATCAACTTGGGTCCCCAGGTCCCTAATGACTTCTTCTGTACTTAATGGATTACCACCTATGTGGTAATTTGTGGGCACTTTGTTTTGCCAAAGGGATGACTATACACTTTTTGGCGTTTAGCTTGAGGCCATGGCTCTGGCACCAGTTGTCTGTTTCTATGAGGCCCTTTTGGAGGATGCTTGTGTTGGATGGAGAGTTGATTATGGCGCCCAGTTTGCAGTCATCTGCGAACTTGGTCAGCCACAGTCCTTCCGTGTTGGCCTGTACCGCCGAGAAATATATACCGAACAAGAGAGGTCCCAGGACTGAGCCTTGTGGGACGCCACTTGTAACTGGTTTGGAGTCTGACATGGCTCCAGCAATTCTAACCATGTGGGTTCTGTCCTTGAGCCAGTTTGCAACCCATCTAGTGACATAGGGGTTTATATTTAAGCTGGTGAGCTTATCTATAATGCCCGAGTAGGATATTGTATCGAAGGCTTTTGCGAGGTCCAGGTAGGCTGTGTGGACCACCTTCCCCTCGTCAATGGCCTTGGTGACTGTTTCAAAGAAATCGACCAGGTTTAAGAGGCAGGATCTGCCCTTAACAAAGCCAAACTGGGTAGGATCCAGTGTCTGTAGGTCCCCAATATCTTTATTTATGAGGTCCATGATGATCCTTTCCATAGCTTTGCAGACCAAGCTAGTCAGGCTTATGGGGCGATAGTTTCCAGGATCCATTGAGGCACCACCTTTGTGGAGAGGGACCACTGTTGCTGTACGCCACTCTTTGGGTACATATCCTGTAGTAAGGCTAAGATTGAACAGTAGTTTTATGTTTGGGTTTAGCTCTTCTTGGAGTTCATGTAGGACGCAGCCGGGACACTGTCTGGTCCCATTGATGCTGTGTTTTTTGCTTTGGAGAGGGCTCTTACCTGAGCATCTGAGATGTCAGGGGCAGCACTCTGTTGGGATAGATATTTGTCCTTTTGGTGGGGAGAGGGGAGAAGTTTGCACTGAACCTGTCAGCTAGGATGTTGGCAATGTCTGTGGGCTCGGTGTATTTTTGTCATTTTGGACTAATTCTGAGCATATCTGGGAATTCCCACCCAGGTTCCTAACATAACTAAAGAAAGCCTTGTGATTATCCTTAGTGTCCTGTGCAATTTTTCTCTCGAAGCTGGCCTTAGACGATTTTATGAGTGCCCGTAGTTTTTGCTAATACTGATCAGAGATGCCTTCCCTTTTGGGATTTTGCTCTATCATGTAGTAGCTTCCTCCTTCTATTGTATAGTTTGTTTATGGCTGGGGTCCACCAGACAGGACGTCTGCCTTTGGAGGATTGGGTCTTGGTTTTATTTGGGATTGCATGATCCATGCATTCCTGAAGGTGTTCATAGAATGCATTTATAAAGGATTCTGCGGTCTGGGCCGTATTTTCCACAGGCCCGGGGACTTTGAAGGATTTCGCCTCGGTTTTGAGGCGTGTGAAATATGCTTTAGAGAAGTTTTTCACTGTGGTTTTCTGGGCAGGGGGTGGGGTCGGGATGTGAATATCCAGTGAGATTAGTTTATGGTCTGATCTTACCAGTGAGGGATACACTTCTGGTCTGGAGCATAGTGTCCCCATGTTGGTGATGATCAGGTCCAGTATGTTCTCCCCTCTTGTGGGAGTGGTAACAAGTTGTTCCATAGCATTTGAGTTTATAAATTCTAGGAACCTTTGGGCTAGGGTGTTGGAGCTAGAGTAATGCTCTCAGTCTATGTTTGGGTAGTTGAAGTCACCCAATATAATGGTGTTTGGAGAGACCTTCATATTTTCCAGTATTCTCAGGAAGGCCAAGTGGGGTTCCTGTGTTTGGGAGGGTGGTCTGTAGCAGGCTATAAACTGGAAGGCAGTTTTACCCACAGTTAGTTGCACATGGATAGTCTCTGATGCTTCGTGCTGTGCCACCAACCTGGAGATGTGGGTATCTTTGACAAATATTGATACTCCCCCTCCTTTTGTGGTTCGGTCCAAGTTTTGGGGCCGAAAAGCATGGTATGAGGTATAACCTGGTAGTGCTGGGGTGCTCTCGGGAGCCTTGAACCAGGTTTCTGTTACTGCACAGATATCGATGTTCTCCATGCTAAGGAGAGTTTCGAGTCACAGCATCTTGAGGTTTAGACTTCTTGCGTTGAGTAGCATTACTCTTAGTTTCTTATCCCTTGTGATACCTATGGAGGTGGGTTTGTCTTTTGAGCCTTGCCTAAAAAGGCACTATGGGGGTAGCAAGAGCCTTTGCCAATATCCGAAAGCCCAGGGGTGACAGGTGCAAGCCGTCCCTAGCGAAGCATCATGGCTTGTCGAGCATGTCATCCCAGGCTGACAGGCATTGATCCCCTTTGAATGACACCAACACTTAAGCCAATTGTTGAAATTGATCATCTTGTCTTCATATTGTGGCATCATTCTTGGTGAGGGTAAGATGCTACTCAAGGTCAGGGTCATACCGGCCTGGGCTACATGCTCAGAGAGCTCCTCTATGTCTCTTTTCATGTAGCCCAGGGAGGTACGTCTCAGGTCATTCACACCAGCATGGACAATGACTGAGTCATATTTGTACTTGCCTTGGAGTGACCTGAGTGCTTGTGTTATGTGGCGGATCCTAGCCCGACAGGCAGCTCACCGTGACCTTCTCCTTGTTCAGCCTGGTGAGCGGGACGTCAGTGTGCCTGACGATAGAGTCACCAATTACAAGTGTATCAGGTGTGTTGTTTAGCCTTAAGGGCTGTGACTGTTCGGCACACTGGCTTTGTGAGCTATGTGTTGCACGTGTTTTGTTTTGGGGTAGCGGTTGCTTGGGTGTCTGCTTTGGAGGTCTCTGCTGCTTAGGCAGATTTTATTTAGAGCCTCCGAGTATGTTTTTGTGTGTTTATGTGTTTAGTTTGTTGTCGTGGTAGGTCTATGTGAGACTGGAATTGTAGTGAGTGTGGTTTCCTTCTCCTCCTGACTGGTTACGCCAGTACTGAGTTGAGAGAGCTTAGCCTCCAGTTTGGCTATATGGTTGCATCTCTCACATGTGTTGGAATTTGTTGGGAGGAGGAGAGGGTTGTCTGTGTACATGAGGCAGTTGTAACATTGCCTCAAGATTCCCAGATTCACCAGCTGGACCGGAGAGGAGATTGACAACTGACCTTTGGACATGCTAGAATAGTATTGGGAATTCCTTTATAATTGAAAAAAGGGCCAATGGGGAACAAGGTACTCAATGGGAGTTTGTGAGGGTGTAGTGCTTTTAATTTTTGAGTGCTGACTTATATAATTGCTTTAGTGAGCAAGTGCCAGGTAACTTAAATGCAATGTGTTACAGGTAACTTAAATGCAAAAATGACAAACAGTAACTTTCTTTCAAGTGAAACAAGGAAATAAGTACAGTAAGCAATGCAGATATCACTAGGGATCCACAGAAGTGCTAAAAGGCCGCGTTTTAGGTGGAATTAGCGTTTCAGGGAAATAAACAAACAACAAGCATACAAATAAAGCTAGATTCAGCAGGCCTGGATCTAGTCTATGCTACAGCAAACAAGGTGTACCAATTTCAGTAAGAAACAGTTAGAATATGCAGGCACTATAAGCCTCTAACCAGAAATTCCCTGCTCAGAAGGGCAGAGTCCAGCCTCTCCTCCCACAAGAGTGCAGACCACAATCCTTCTTAACGTAAAATAACTGGCCTGAAGCCCAAGTGCTTAATCCAAAAGACTTAGAAATGATAGCTACACTTTAATCAAGTTACTACCAGCAGTAATAAATACAACTGAATACTTTAAAGAATGCCTGGATTAGTGCTCAAGTTATACAAACAAAGCTAGATTCAGCAGGCCTGGATCTAGTCTATGCTACAGCAAACGAGGTGTACCAATTTCAGTAAGAAGCAGTTCAAATATATAGGCACTATAAGCTTTAACTAGAAATTCCCAGCTCAGAAGGACAGAGTCCAGCCTCTCCTCCCACAAGAGTGCAGAACACGAACCCTCTTAATGTAAAATAACTGGCCTCAAGCCCAAGTGCTTAAACCAGAATTAATACACTTTTAGAATAACAGACACTGAGCCCTCAATCAGCAGTTCCCAACTTAGAAGGATGTAAGCTACCTGTTCTGCCACTACAGTGCAGACCACAAACCTTCCTAATGTAAAACTGGTCTGAAGCCCAGCTGCTTAAACTAAAAGGCTTACAATGAGTTACACCAAGCAGTAATAAATACAATTGAGTACTTTTAAGATGACGCAAAAGCAAACTAATGTAGGAAAAAACACAAATACAGTAAAAGCAGATTTTTTTTTTTTTGGAAAGAGAGAAAGGAGTAGCAGAAACTAAGCTGATTGGCCTTCTCAAATGCTCTCCCTGTACTGGGTAGAATGAGGTAATGACACTAGACTGGGAGGAGGGTCCCAGATCAAATTTACACTAGGGGCGGGCAACTGCAAAGCCACCAACTATAAAACCACTATACCAACAGGAAGGGAGGGTGGGAAACAAATAGCAGAAATGTTACTCCCAGCTGAAAAGCAGCAGTGAGCCTTTAAATGAAAGTTTTAAACAGCTAAAGGAGCCACTAGAAAAAAGAGTTTAACTGCAACAAGTTATCATAAACAAACAACCCAACAGATGCTTAATAAGAGTGGACAATTTCCAGTTAATACCTCACACACAGTGAAACTAGCTAGAAAAAATACACAGTACACAAACTGCTATAAACAACAAAGAAATAAAGAACAAAATAAACAAAAACAGGATACTTAATGTTATATATTGTAGCTCCGAGTTTGCTGAGTGTCCTTCCTTCGATCAGCTCACTGTAAAATGGCGGAACACTCACAACTGAGCTTCTTAGGTAACAGAAAGTTGAAACCTGAGACAGCTTTTAAATAAAAATCTCAAAAGAACCAATGAGGTGCTTAGTCTAAGCTGTAGTCCAGGAGACCTCAGTCAGCCAATGACCTCAAACAATTCTCTCTCACTGAAATGCCTGATGGCTTTGGCTAAAACAAGATGTCCCTGAATTATGTGCTCAGACACACAGCCTCCACAAACACTAGGCCCAAATACAAGCCTGACTATGGAAATGCTACAAATATCCCCACTACTTAGAACAAACTACAGAAATGTTACTCCCAGCTGAAAAGCACCAGTGAGCCTTTAAATGAAAGTTTTAAACAGCTAAAGGAGCCACTAGAAAAAAAGAGTTTAACTGCAACAAGTTATCATAAACAAACAACCCAACAGATGCTTAATAAGAGTGGACAATTTCCAGTTAATACCTCACACACAGTGAAACTAGCTAGAAAAAATACACAGTACACAAAGTGCTATAAACAACAAAGAAATAAAGAACAAAATAAACAAAAACAGGATACTTAATGTTATATATTGTAGTTCCGAGTTTGCTGAGTGTCCTTCCTTCGATCAGCTCACTGTAAAAATGATCAGCTCACTGTAAAAATGTTATATAACCCATTTGGTTATAATACCTACTAATGATGAGTTGTTATATAACCCATTTGGTTATAATAACTACTAATGATGAGTTGTTATATAACCCATTTGGTTATAATACCTACTAATGATGAGTTGTTATATAACCCATTTGGTTATAATACCTACTAATGATGAGTTGTTATATAACCCATTTGGTTATAATACCTACTAATGATGAGTTGTTATATAACCCATTTGGTTATAATACCTACTAATGATGAGTTGTTATATAACCCATTTGGTTATAATAACTACTAATGATGAATTGTTATATAACCCATTTGGTTATAATACCTACTAATGATGAGTTGTAATATAACCCATTTGGTTATAATACCTACTAATGATGAGTTGTTATATAACCCATTTGGTTATAATACCTACTAATGATGAGTTGTTATATAACCCATTTGGTTATAATACCTACTAATGATGAGTTGTTATATAACCCATTTGGTTATAATACCTACTAATGATGAGTTGTTATATAACCCATTTGGTTATAATACCTACTAATGATGAGTTGTTATATAACCCATTTGGTTATAATACCTACTAATGATGAGTTGTTATATAACCCATTTGGTTATAATACCTACTAATGATGAGTTGTTATATAACCCATTTGGTTATAATACCTACTAATGATGAGTTTTTATATAACCCATTTGGTTATAATACCTACTAATGATGAGTTGTAATATAACCCATTTGGTTATAATACCTACTAATGATGAGTTGTTAGCACAGCACCTCCTGAGTTTATATAGTTTATGCTTCCCAAGAGACTGCTTAACTGATCATGCTTCATTTAAACCCAGGCTGTGGTTAGCCTGTAACTCAACCTACCAGTGACTTTTAACATATATTCTATATCTGTTGTAACAAACAAACAAAAATAGCAGTGCTTACGGGCTAATTGATGCATAGTTCTCATGGAAAGACAGTATTAACACCACCTTTCTTTACCTCCCAACAACTCTGTTCTTGACTGCATCATGACAGGAGGAACTCATAGTTAGAGCGCTTACCTGTCGCTGACCCATACATTTAATTCCAACTAGTGACCACACTGGACTTAAGTAGATTAATGTTCTCTACTAAAAGAGGATGTAGTGAGAAAAACTGGAATACTTTTACTGATTATAATTGATTGTAGTGTAGCTCAGTATTTCAAGTCCAGCACAGTAAAAAAGTGCAAAGAGAAAAAATACAAAACAGGATACACAAACAGTCAGTGCAGCTGTTTTTGTATCCCCCCATATACTACCTACTATATATATATATATATATATATATATATATATATATATATATATATACACACACACACACACACACACACACACACACACACAATACCTACTCTAAGATCATATAAACTCGGAGCATGGACTATATTAGCAACATAACCTTTACCCTAAGCCTGGCAACCATTTTCACAGCATCTGACTGTTAACTGTTAAAAGTAATTCTACATAACAAGTCAATGGCACTCTGATCATAAAACAAATCATGTGATCACAAAGTGTCAATGTAAGTCAATGGCACTCTGATCATAAAACAAATCATGTGATCACAAAGTGTCAATGTACTCAGACAAGAACAAAAGGATGTGACAAGTTCAAGTAATCTATGAAAACCTGCTACATACGTGATGATATTATAATTTGACAGAAAGGAGTATTCATCTGTAACTTGAAGAGTTCATTTGACAGAGGTGAGTGGAGCACAGACAGGTAAGAGGATATTGTCTGCAAAGACCAGTAGTTTAACAGAAACCCATCCCTCTGTTATTGCAAGTTCAATAGTAGGAGATTGTTTTACACATCAAAATAAGGATTATAAAGACAGATTAAAAAGAAAAGCAGATAAGGGGAATCATTGCCTTGTACCAACACTGCTGGGAGAAATCATTAGAAAGAACATTGCTAACTATCAATAGAACAGAAAGGGAAGAATAGAGACTCAAATGGTATTGCCAGTAACTGTATGATAAACTAAGCTTTACCAGGGCAGCAGGGAGAAAGACACAACTCAGATGATCCAGAATCCTTTCACTGAGATTGCCCATTACACGAGATCCTTACAAATTTCAGGATTTATTTAAACTCTACAACAAAAGGAGGAAACTGATGCGGAATAAGGTGAAGTCCCAAGACTGGAAAAACTCCCTTATCAGTCTCAACAAAATGTTGAGATCCCTCATCAAATCCTCTAAAGCTAGCTATGAAAACAGAATTGCAGTAGATAGTAAAGACAACCACAAGGCCTTCTATAGTTGTCTAAAGAACCTCCACGGCAATACCCAGATTTGCTCTGAGCCACTGTACAGTGGTACCTCCTATACCGAGCCAACAGATTATTGCCAATATACTAGCCAACAGATTCAGTGTCAACTTTACCCCCCCCCAAAAGGACCAATCACAATACCAGTAGATTGCCAGGCACCCAGTATTACTGCTGCACATGTTAAAACAGCACTGTCCAAGGCCACAAATACAGCTTCTGTGGGACCTGACAATATCCCTGGCTGTGTTCTACATGAACTACAGAGTGAACTGGCACCTCACCTGTGTGCCCTGTTCAATCACAGCCTCACCTCAGGGTTTGTCCCTACCGAATGGCACACTGCTATAGTCATCCCTCTCCACAAAGGAGGAGCGACTACAGACCCTGGGAACTATTGCCCCATTAACCTGACAAGTCTGGTATGCAAAGCTAAGGAATGCATTATCATGGACCTAATAAACAAGGATATAGGGAATCTCCAAACTCTGGATCCCACACAGTTTGGTTTTGTGAAGGGTAGATCATGCCTGCTCAACTTGGTCAACTTCTTTGAGTCAGTCACCAGAGCTGTGGATGAAGGCAAGGTGGTTCATACAGCCTACCTTGATCTGACCAAGGCCTTTGATACCATTCCCCATTCAGGAATCAAAGAAAAACTCAGTAAACTAGGCATCAACCGCTATATCACTAGGTGGGTTGCAAACTGTCTCACAGAACCCACAATGTGAAAGTAGCTGACTCCAAGTCAGACTGCTGACCAGTCACGAGTGGAGTCCCACAAGAATCAGTCTTGGGTCCTCTCCTGTTTGGTATCTACTTCTCAGAAGTCCAGTCCAACACAAAGGGACTCTGGCTAACAAAGTTCATAGACGATTGTAAGTTAGGAGCCATTATTAACTCCGCAAGTGATGTTGACATCCTACAGAAAGGCCTCACTGAGACCAATGACTGGTGTCAGAACCATGGTCTTAAGCTCAGTGCCAAAATATGTGTTGTCACCCCCTTTGGGAAAAACCCAGTTCCCATGAACTACCACATTGATGGCAGTCCACTGAACACAGAAGGCATTATAAGAGATCTTGGAACACAGGCTGACAGCAACCTCTCTTTTGACCACCACACTGCCACTATGGTCAGAAAGTCCTTCTATGTAGCACATGTCATTACTAAGGGTTTTGCATCCAGGAAGAAAGAGGTCATTGTCTCCCTCTACTCTTCCCTCATTAGGCCAATCATTGAGTACAATGCCCCATTTGGCATGTACCTCATTAGACACCTGCAACAACTGGAGAGGCCGCAAAAGTACCTTACAAAGAGGATCCTAGGCCTTAAACACTTGTTCTATATGGACAGACTCAAAAAACTCCAACTATTCTGTGTCTCATATCGCCTACTTAGAGGCGATCTCTGCTTGACTTATAAAGCTATGTCTGACCCAGCTCTTGTAGAAATGCTACATCTAAATAAATCCCAATCCCTCCGCTCCACAAGCTCCAGAGACCTCAACCTCATTACCACAATCAACAGAACATGCTGGAGAGACAGTTTAATAACCCAGAGAATGCCCATGCTATGGAATAGACTTCCCATACATGTCAAACAGAGCATCTCACTGGCCCTCTTCAAGAGAAATCTTGATGACTGGATGGGAAATAGAAAATTCACCCCGGGGGTCACTCCAGTGGCTCTACTCGACAGAGGCACTGGAAACTAAGGTCAGGTGGCACGATGCCAAGGTAATCCTATGGGCTAGGCTTGTAAAGGCTCCAGGGCCATTAGCCTAGTACACACCTATGAACCTATATATCATACAATGCATATAGGAATACAAGGTAATTTTGTCACAAGACCATTTATGCCTACCCTCATGCAGTGCCCTCTTCTCGAGATGGGTAAAGCAGGTCATTCTCATAGTAAATTTATGGGTATCTATGCAATCATCAAGGTTTAATTTGAAGGATATTGGGTGTCACTTTGGTTAACTTGGGAAGTTTGTTCCAGAGGTATGATAAATATTGGGTAGTAGATTTTTCCTCCAAAATATTTTATTTATGTGCTGGTGGAGATTGAGTCTCTACTTCTGGTATTAGTGGAGATATTTGACATGCAAAGAAACAGACAGTCAGGGAGGAAGGGGTCTTAAATGGCAAGGAATGCAAGGCATGGATTGCCACACAAGAGCTTATCAGAGACCAAGTAAAGGGACAGAGCAGGGAATTTAGGCCAACAATATGATTTGGAGTATCATACCCTTTCACACTATTTGCACTTTACTAAGCAGGGAGTCCTTGCACAATTCAATATGATATGATAATACTTTACTGAGTGTTTTGGCTTTCATACTTATAAATGAGATTGAGTGACAAGATGTGTAAATAGATCCTTCCAAGGTAATGAATGATAACTTTTGAAAGGTTCATAACTATCCCAGAAGAGTATTACTGTAAAATTAGGTGAGGGGGTCTACAGCATCCTAGAACAGTGTGAATTATGGCCTAGACTTTTTGGATCAGATGGTTTGGTTGAAGAAACTCTTCCCGTCCAATGGATGAAGTAGGGCATCTGACAGGAGTGATGACATAATCTAGTAAATTGTCTAAATCTGAATCATTGAGGAAAGCTATAATAGTATTAAGGGTAAAGTGTTAACATTGTAGAAAAATAAATAAAGCAATATTAGGTTGCAAGTGCTTGGGTAGTATATCTGCAATGAAAAATTATGTTTGCAATCCACCAAACATATGGTTTTCTTCCATTCCAAGAGCCTGGAAATGAAACAACCTTGGACTTCAGCTAGATTACAGCATATTGTTTTATATCTGTGAGTATAGATATTTGGCTTACTGGCAAGGTATCAGAGTTGGATAGGGTCTTGGTCTAGGTCCATGTGTAAACCATGATCACCCCAAAGGAGTTTTCCTTGAAGATCTTTGAAACAAAAGAGAATATGCTACATGAGACTGAACCTTTTTGAGCTACATTTTAACTGTGCATCTAGTTCTCTTTACCATGCCAAACTTTCAGCAGCTGACCTTTTGTTGCTAAGTAACTAATAAATTATTGATACATGTCAGAGAAGTAGCCTGTACAAGAGAGCTACTTTATTCGGAACTGGTGGTTAACAGAATTAAAGGCCTTTTATTAGTCATGGAATAGAATACCCATAGTTTTTCCAAAATTAAGCTCATTATATATGTCTTCCACTGTATCCAGTAAAGCAGTGTTTGCTATGTGGCATAGGTGCAACCCAGACTGTGAGTCAACAAACAGTGTGCTTCCGTGAATGTACTGATAAATTTGTTACTGTATAGATGTTATAATATTTTAGAAACTGGATTCAGGAGAGCTATGGGTCACAGGTTGTTCACAGTGGATGAACCCCCTTTATGTAATCTGATAATTACAGACCTCTTCCAGAGCTTTGCTACATGCTCCCCCTGCGTACAGCAATATATCGAAAAATGCTACTAGAAAGCAGATAGACTCACAATTATGGTTTGCAGTAGGGGAAGGAGGTTCCCTGGTTCTGAAAAGAAGGTCTAAGTTGAAGTAATATTTTTTGCTGAAAATAGAGTGGACAATATAAATATAAAATAGGGGGTCATGAATATCAATTTTATGAAAATATTTGTGGGGCTGTAATAACAGGCATACAGTTCATAACTACAGTTTTGTTACCTGGAATAAAAGTTCATATAGGACTGCAATATTTTTAAATGAGATCACTATGTTACCTACTTCCAGCAGTTACCACTGCTTTTTTTTATTTTATTTTAAATGTATCTTTAATTTTACAAAAAAATAATCTGGATGTGTAGTTTGCCACCTGCATTAACTACAGGTTCTGCTATTTCTTTTCACAGGTACAAGTTTATATGTTTCTCTTCCTACACACATATACATACATGCTGAGCTGCACACACACACACACACACCATTTTGAAAACCTGTGATCATTTTATCAAGAATGAATTTCTTCACCATCACTTTGGTATATTGTTCAGTGACAATGACCTTGATGCACATAAAACATAAATAATGCCACTCTCACCAGCAAAAACGTTAGTCTGTTCTGATCTAAAATTAAGCAGCCCAAAACACAACGTACTAAAATCCAGACTGCTGGCTGAAAGTGTGCCCCTTTATCTAGTAATAAAGTGTCATAATCAGAGTAATGGAAGGGTGATTTGGTCACTTCATTTAAGCAATATCACTTAAAAAGCTGATCAGCCTGTTTTTAACAAACTCTGTAGGTACTTCTATGGGTTTCTAGAAATCGCCTTTTCTACAGTATAAAAATGTTGAAGTGTGGAAACTAAACATTCAGTTGAAGGCTATGCTAAATCATTGGGGTTATATAAGAAAATTAAATTTGTCATACAGATATTCCCAGCCAAAGAAAGCAAGTCAGCAAATAAACATTCCCCCGGATTCATGAAGCCCGGCGCAAGGCCGGTGTAAGGCCTGCGCCGGCCGTGCAGCGTATAAATGGTGTAGTAGCTCCATATGCATATTAATGAAGGTATGCCGCTACCACATCCACGTGCATAGGACACGTGCACGAGTGCATGGGGCATTACTAAGCTGCGCCCAGAGGCGTGTCAATGTCGGCTGGCGATGAGCAACCTAAACTGCTGAATATTATACCCTGCCTGCAATAGTAATCGCACCTATCAGTGTCCGTGGATAATGAAATGTATGCAAAGCATGCAAGACAGTTCCCGGCCACACAAAATGGAGAACCAAACAGAAATGCACGCAACATAATATAAGTTTCCGTCCATGGAACAAATGATATTTAAAATCATGTGTCCGTAATGTACTGCACTGTCAGAAGTTATACCCAGTGGAAGTGAAGCGCATCATGTCAGCGTGCCGCCAATACACACATCTAGCCCCATGGGTATTGTCACCAGCAGTCCCACAGTGGTAGTGATAGCACACAGCAGGGCAGTTGTGGCTATATAACAACCGTAAAGAAACCTGACAGTCCAAATTGTATACCAAACACACACAAACATATGTATATTAAAATGTGCTATACACATGAACAGGAACGTAACCGTCACATACACATAGGATGCTATATGCGGAACCGGGATATCCAAAAGTAGAACCCATGCATGCAAATGCAATACGCAACAACCCCAGTATAGCACATAACCTGCACCCATGTCCGAATGTCCACCAAATCCAGCTACCAGCCTTGTGCATCTGTACACCTACACATAGCGGGTATTCCCCATATGTAGTAGGAAGTATCATCCTAGGCAGTGTCCGGATTGCAAATATGTATCCCACGTTTGTAAACATCCCATCACAGGTACGTAAATCCAATTGCTCGCGCGTTAATGTTACGGCAAAATGTGTGTACATCCTGCGTGGGATAAGTAACCTGTTGAAACCTCAGATTTGTTTACACGCCATGGTGTCCATTACTGTACACATCTGGACAAAACATGTATGTGTAGTCACGGTACTGTTCAGTTTCTACACAGACATGCAATTCATACTACACAGAATGGAACAGCTGTCCACCATGCAGGTCACCCCACTAGGGTTGCCACCTGTTCAGATGGCCAAGGTGGGACATCCCTTGTAGAAATGTGAGAATTTGCAGGATAAAACATACCCCCGGCCTGTGCAAAGTACAGAATTACATGTGTACGCCAAGATAAAAGCTAATGCCATAGCATTTGAATAGCTTATGCTATCCCAAATAATAGTTATGTGTACCAGATACAAAATACCTGTATCATGCAACTAGTACAGAAATGAAGAAATATATTATTGTCTTAAAATCACAGGACATTTGCCATGTCTTAGGTGTCGTCGCAGGACACAACTGTCCAAAGTGGGACCTCCCCTCGCAAAGAGGAACTAGTGGTAACCCTACTCCCCACTGAATTATCGACAGTATATATTCAACTCAATCACATACCGACACCACCTCTCAACCTATTACAGCAACAAAACCTGGACAAAGCCTAAAAGGATGGGTGGACAAATAGGGACAGATGTAATTACTGCTCTCACAAGCTTCAAAAGTTCACAGAATAATAGTATGTACAAAAGCAGGAAATGTTGTGAAGGATGTGGGGTAGTCCCCAGTATTACAGAGGTCCGTACATATATACTGTAACAAGCCGTCACATATGTTGACTGTACTACTGCATACCCGTAGTTAATTCATAGGTAAGTCATGTGCAAAATAATAACCCTCGTAAGAATGAATACAGGAAATAGTCAAATGTGAATGGGAACACCACTCACCGTGGATTATGTATCGTAACCACCCCCACCCATATTATGTATTGCCAACATCATAAGCTGCTGACAGGTGCCCAGACACCTGTGTCTGTAAACACAGATTAAATGTTTAAAATGGACAAACCCTGTTCATGTGCTTTGTCTGACATTTGAACACACTCAGGGCAGTTCCGTTCACCAGGCGGAAAACCCTAAACCCAGATCACCACATGAACACCCTGACAATTAAAGACCTGTATGTGTCAGGACTATAAGCCTTTGGGTTCTGAATATCCCTGCAGTGATGAAATATGCAGCGTGGGTCCAGAGCAGTAGGGAATAGGGAATGTGTAACATGTAGTACCGCATTTTTCCCAGCAGGAGAATGGATGCCTGTGACATAAGTGAAGCGGTGAGGCATATGTTAATGTAGCTATGTACTATGGGTATGCATATAAATGAGTCAGAACACCAAACATATAGTGGTTACAGCATCCGGCCAATGTGAATGCAGTCCCGGTTGAACAACGACTACAGCACATATAATGTGAAAGTGTAATGAATGCATCTGTGCTGTACAGACAGTTAAATATGTAAAGATGAACGTGTGTTTCGCAAACGTCCGTTAACCGTATTACAGATAATTACTGGTACTGTCACAAGTAATAAAGCCCACGTAAGCACAAAGACTTAGTAAACATATGTAACCCACAATAAGGATATGCATGCGCGCCTGCGCGTAACCCACAATAAGGAAATGCAAGTGCGCCTGTGCGTGTGTGATCCGCTCACAGCATAGTAAATGAATGCTGTTTCCCCCATGTTAGTTATACATGGCTCAAACCTGTTAACCTCGTAAAGTATGAAACCAGACAAAGCCATGCAAACTACCGGTACAAATAGGGACAAACACCAGATATGTGCCAGAACAAACATAGAAAGTGGATAGAATAACGGGTGTGTCAGTAGCATGGATTCTCTGAAGGGTATGCAGTCGTAACCTGAATTGCTTGCCAGAAATCCCTACTGTAAGTCTCAAATGAAATGCCACGACATTGCCAGATAGACACAGGTTTATTTAAAACACAGCAAAGATAAAGGGGCAAGCAGCTGTACACTCTGCAACAATCTGTATAGTAGAAAGGTATGGTATGGATATAGATATATGTGTATACACATAATCCACAGACGTAAACCAAAGTAAGTTATGAAATGAGGATTGTACATGTATATATATATATATATATATATATATATATATATATATATATATATATACACAACAGACTTATGTCCCGTAGATATGACATATGTACATAAATAGGCGACGCTATATCTAATATGGGTAGACAAACAGACATGCAGGAAAGGTGAATAAACCGCAGCATTCCAAACCATTGGCCAGAAAGTGACAGTCCAGCAAGTTCTACACTTTAAACATGCAGATAGGTGTCCATTGCAGGACTCCAAAAATTGAATCTTACGTAGTGTCAACCGACATTGACGCAAAAGAAGTGACCGCAGCAAATACGAAATAGCTGTACATGCAACAGTATCAGGTGCAAGGGTGACGACACTTGTGTCGATAGAATGTATGACGCATTAACTGATATCCGGAGAGTGGGGAGTGCATATAAGTGTCTCCACACCAGTACCGCACACATTAAACATGTGTAATGGGTACTGTAGAGGGTTGTCAGGTATGGGAATCATGGGTATGCAGAAATGGGCCTAGGTGTTGTTTGGCAGGGATTTCGTAGGCCCGCCTGGGAGTGATGTGGGTATAGCACACGCCTATATTCTCAATAATGGGGCAAACCATCCACTGGATATTGCGGAAACCATTTTGGCAATATGTAGGGCCCTATATCAGTGTCATGTAGGCGATTATCATGGATGGACATGCGTACGACCAAGATGGTACCCATAACTGGCAAACTGTCAGAATAACACAGCTGCACTAAGGCATAGTACAGGAAATACAAATAGGGACTATATTAGATATACCCCAGACAAAGTCAGAACGTTGTGAGAATACTGGTGTACCCATGAATACGGATGTTATGAGTGTTACTAATCATGTAATGGAAATGTCAGTCACTATTATCTACCGCACAGTCCGTAATGCCTTGCCAGCAATTTACCAGAAAGGCACATCACTATGACAAATGTAACAAGGTCAAACGTCAGGGCATTTACCCATAATGTGTACAGGTTAGGGGTATGAAGGTAACCTGTCCAAAATACATGTACAGAACTAGTGATACTAGGTGGACAGGTGAGAAGAAAGACATCAGGACAAATGAGAAAACATGTACAGGACACACGCATGTACTCCCACAAATGTGAATGACAACGTATGCCCTGTGAATGTCAATGTGGAAGGTTAATAGACACAAAAGTAATGTGTCCCTCAGGGTGTCATGCAGTGTCACCGTAACAATGTCCAGTCCCCCAGACATGTACATGAGCTCTGCCACTGATGGAAAGCGCAAATACCGGCACACACATACGGTACATGATAGACCAATTAGTGTGGATAAGCAGCTGTTGGCCTGTGTGAGGACTACAACTGTCTGGGTGGGTGTGTCCTGCAATATAAATGTAATGGCATGTGGCCTGTGATGCCACCATACAGTGTGTATATTGGTTGTCAGAAAGTTGATATTTTGTTACAGACACATACTCCGCAACTGTACAGATTTACGCAGAATGTGCAGAGTTCTGCCTCATATGTTTGGTGTGTTCCACGTAACAACAGTAACATTCTGGCACTTTCATGATAACTGAAGACATGAAATAATGACAAACATGTGAGTAAGACACCAAATCCGACAGAAAAGCCATACTAATGCAAAACCTATTATTGTGTCAACTATCTACGTTTATAAGAGCAACATGACAATACTGCCCCTATGTGTCCCACTATCAGATAAGGCCTTGTCCAGCAACTTGCTCTAGGAGGTGGAGTGGTATGAACAGAAACAGATCCATGTGTGAGGAAACAGCAATATCGACTGCAAGATAACGCAGAAGGTATGAAATGCGCTGCAGTAGGACGTGCAGTACTGTCCGCAGGTATGTCCTGACATGTCAAATGACACAGCAGTCTACATGAAGAACCTATAGGGCTGTCACCTTTACAAATGATGATAGTGGGACATACCTAGAGCCATGCACACAGCACAAATAGACATACACACATCAAAACTAGGCCATGATACATGAAGCCTCCGGCGTGTACGAGTACAGTGACAGTACAGCAAGGATAGATGTCTGCCAAGATATACAGCAAACGCCTGTAAGGGCGTGTAACACCGCCCATAATACGGACGTTGCATGGACAATGTTGGGAGTTGCAACATACCCCATTGGTATGTGAAAGCTATGCAAATATGCGATACATGAAACAGTCAGCTGTCCAGGCAAGAGCAGAGTTATGGACAGAAAATAGATTTTATATATATATATATATATATATATATATATATATATATATAGACAGAGAGAGAGAGAGAGAGATACAGACATACACACACACACACACATGTGGCAGGGCTGGTAATCGAACCTACACATGGCTACCCTATCACACTACAGCATGACGCATTTACAGAACACGCTACCGAGATTACTAAACACAGCAGACACACAGGCATTCTACTAGGTGCGTGTCAACATCCGCAAAGACAAAGACGTCAGCAGGATACATCTGTGTTGCGAAGCATCTAAAAGCATAACCTGAGTCCCCAGGCGGACGGGAGCATACACACACACACACACACACACACACACACACACACCTGGCAGGCCTGGGAATCGAACTTACACCTAACTACCCTATCACACTACAGCATGACGCATTTACAGAACGCGCTACCGAGACTACTGAACACAGCACTCCCAGATGCATACTTCTAGGTGGGTGACATCATCCGCAGAGGCAAAGACGCCGATAGGGAATGTATGTGTTGTGAGGCATCTAAAAGCATTACTGTGTCCCCAGGCAGCTGGAAACACACACACACACACTTGAAAGGGCCGGGAGTTGAACACACACCTACCTACTCTAACACACTACAGCATTACGCATTTACAGAACGCGCTACCGAGATTACTGAACACAGCACTCCCAGAGGCATACTTCTAGGTGGGTGACATCATCCACAAAGGCAAAGACGCCGATAGGGAATGTATGTGTTGTGAGGCATCTAAAAGCTTTACTGTGTCCCCAGGCAGCTGGAAACACACACACACACACTTGGAAGGGCCGGGAGTTGAACACACACCTACCTACTCTAACACACTACAGCATTACGCATTTACAGAACACGCTACCTAGATTACTGAACACAGCACTCCCAGAGGCATACTTCTAGGTGGGTGACATCATCCGCAAAGGCAAAGACGCCGATAGGGAATGTATGTGTTGTGAGGCATCTAAAAGCATTACTGTGTCCCCAGGCAGCTGGAAACACACACACACACACACACACACACACACACACACACACACTTGGAAGGGCTGGGAGTTGAACACACACCTACCTACTCTAACACATTACAGCATTACGCATTTACAGAACGCGCTACTGAGATTACTGAACACAGCACTCCCAGAGGCATACTTCTAGGTGGGTGACATCATCCGCAAAGGCAAAGACGCCGATAGGGAATGTATGTGTTGTGAGGCATCTAAAAGCTTTACTGTGTCCCCAGGCAGCTGGAAACACACACACACACACACAATTGGAAGGGCCGGGAGTTGAACACACACCTACCTACTCTAACACACTACAGCATTACGCATTTACAGAACGCGCTACCGAGATTACTGAACACAGCATTCCCAGAGGCATACTTCTAGGTGGGTGACATCATCCGCAAAGGCAAAGATGCCGATAGGGAATGTATGTGTTGTGAGGCATCTAAAAGCATTACTGTGTCCCCAGGCAGCTGGAAACGCACACACACACACACACACACACACACACACACACACACACTTGGAAGGGCCGGGAGTTGAACACACACCTACCTACTCTAACACACTACAGCATTGCGCATTTACAGAACGCGTTACCGAGATTACTGAACACAGCACTCCCAGAGGCATACTTCTAGGTGGGTGACATCATCCGCAAAGGCAAAGACGCCGATAGGGAATGTATGTGTTGTGAGGCATCTAAAAGCTTTACTGTGTCCCCAGGCAGCAGGAAACACACACACACACACACACACACACACACACACACACACTTGGAAGGGCCAGGAGTTGAACACACACCTACCTACTCTAACACACTACAGCATTACGCATTTACAGAACGCGCTACCAAGATTACTGAACACAGCACTCCCAGAGGCATACTTCTAGGTGGGTGACATCATCCGCAAAGGCAAAGACGCCGATAGGGAATGTATGTGTTGTGAGGCATCTAAAAGCTTTACTGTGTCCCCAGGCAGCTGGAAACACACACACACACACACGCACACACTTGGAAGGGCCGGGAGTTGAACACACACCTACCTACTCTAGCACACTACAGCATTACGCATTTACAGAACACGCTACCAAGATTACTGAACACAGCACTCCCAGAGGCATACTTCTAGGTGGGTGACATCATCCGCAAAGGCAAAGACGCCGATAGGGAATGTATGTGTTGTGAGGCATCTAAAAGCATTACTGTGTCCCCAGGCAGCTGGAAAAACACACACACACACACACACACACACTTGGAAGGGCCAGGAGTTGAACACACACATACCTACTCTAACACACTACAGCATTACACATTTACAGAACGCGCTACCGAGATTACTGAACACAGCACTCCCAGAGGCATACTTCTAGGTGGGTGACATCATCCGCAAAGGCAAAGATGCCGATAGGGAATGTTTAGAGAGTGAGTGGTCTGAAAGCATATTACCATCCCAAGGTAGACGTACACAAACACGCCAGTGCTGTCAACGGGCCAACTAAATATCTACGGAGCACAACAACACTGAATAGATATGGGATGCACCACAGACAGTACACCCTTCAAGAGAGCAACAAGTGTGTTCAATGTAGGCATCCATCGTGACATTGAAATTGGACATCTGGTGCCTGGATGACCACCATGGCTATACAGGATGTCAATGGCCATGCCCACATGCTTAGTATCACACATCTGTTTGGAATGTACTGTGTGTCCATCTACACAATGGTGTACTGGGCATGCTCACACACTTAGCTGTTGCAAAGGGCCAACTTGCATGCACACGGAGTCTAATCACAGAAGGGCGCAGTGTGGAATGTACTGTGTGTCCATCTACACAACGGCGTACTGGGCATGCTCACACACTTAGCATTTGCAAAGGGCCATCTTGCATGCACACGGAGTCTAATCACGGAGGGGCGCAGTGTGGAATGTACTGTGCGTCCATCTACACAACGGCGTACTGGGCATGCTCACACACTTAGCTGTTGCAAAGGGCCATCTTGCATGCACACGGAGTCTAATCACGGAGGGGCGCAGTGTGGAATGTACTGTGTGTCCATCTACACAATGGTGTACTGGGCATGCTCACACACTTAGCTGTTGCAAAGGGCAATCTTGCATGCAGATGGAGTGTACACACAGAAGGGCACAGTAAGGTATAACTGCCCTCACGCACAGGGCGGTCACACATGCAGTGACCTGTACACACACAGCTGCCATCACAGCTGTCAGGTGCAGGTCACACACGTACACACTGCAGTGTACACTGTAGCTGTCAAGTCAGCACCATGTCATTGGTGCAGCACTACACAGCCTTACGGTCCAACAACACCATGTGACACATGACCACTGGGCTGTACAGCGGTGTACACCAGCTGTGCAGAGTACACACGTACCAACAGGGATCCAACAGGTGTTATGCATTGCAATGATACCAGTATACATGAACAGGTTGGCTCAAGACATACCATGGCCCTTACACAGCTGTGACACCTGACTGTTGCTGTACACCAATGAACACACGTCTGGGTATGTCATACATGTGATTGTGTGGATGTGTGCATGGACTGCACACACAACAAATACATACATGGCCTTTGATGTACCTCGTGCATAACACTGGCCTAATCAGTGCTACACATGCGAATTGAATGTGGGCCCATGTCTGTTGAATGCTCACACTACAGGGGGTAGCAGTGTTGACCGGGACACATACCCTTGTACTGGTCACCTGTGACACCCGTGATATCATACCGCAGTCCATGTGTTATGTATGTCAACACACATGTCCAACAATAGCAATGCATACAAACATGGCAACAGGAGACACATGTGACATCTGTACTGTGCATGCAGCAAACATGCATGTGCAGTGGCCGATGTCCGTAACATAGTTGCACCTATTTACGACATGCAGACGCAATGCAGACCCATCATTGACATCTGTATACGGTGACATACAAACAGCACGTATGGAGGGATGTGTGTACATAACGTGGTGAACCACCTGACTAGATGTATGTGTGCAGGGGGTGTCTCACAGTTGTGTCACACACCATCCTATCATGCCATGTGCTAACTGTACGCTATGTCGCTGTTACGTGACGGTGCTGACATAATGCATACACAGCGGTCAGGTGTTAACAACTATATGTCATATGGCACCTGTAACACCTACACCCTCTCGTGTGTATATAGCAGCACATTTGCCAGATATAGCGTTGGTACACATAATGCAATCAATACCGCTGCATGTCCATCAAACGTGTCATATGGCTGGTGTATCATTCCCAGCACTGCCATGTGTGTCCGAATGTGTGACCAGGGATGCCACATATCACGGGGAATATGTCCCAGTTGCTACACATCCCTGTTCACCATTGTAGAGAACTGTACATACGTCAGTGTGGGAAGCATGACGTTCGCCGGTGAGGTGCATCACACACATCGGTTGTCCGTATACACATGTGTGGTCACCACAGTGTGTGTGTGTCTGTATGTATGTCTGGTGCTTGGTGTGAGTGTGTATGCTAATATACGGTGGGAAATTATCACAGGCCCCACGTGTTGACTAACCCGTAATGGTGATGCATTGCACAACCCTGTTGATGCCATAGGTCCCAGCCATACTGGCTACCTGTGCATGTCCCTTCTTTGCGAAACGTCGTGTGGGTGCATAGTACTGTGAGGGTGATGACCACAAAGGCAAGGGTCCCCAGCTGCACACTATGGGGTGTGCATTATAGTGGTGTGCACCCCATGACTGCGGCCATGTTCACGTACTGTTACAGGGTCCTACTGCTGCACAGTGTGGCCTCCAGCTACCAAGTGACACCTCACATCATCATTGGCCAGGCCGCTGTGTACAACCCCTGCACCATGTCATCATACTTGTAATGTGTCCTGCTATGTATGTCACGTCTCTGTCCAGTGTAGCCTGTGGCACCGACCACATGCGTCAGGTGCAGTATATGTGCGGACATCTGTGTCATGTTTGTGTGTCCAACACTCAGGATGAAGGTACATGTAGCATGCTGATATTGCCAGACGTGCCTGTGTGTACTCCACAGTTACATGTGGGGGACTGCAAACACTGCCACCTGTAGGCACATGCAAGTACACCATAGGAGGGAACCAGGGTATCACAACCAACATGGTGCTACAGATGTAACCGAGACACATACCGTGAACTCATCACAATGCATGCTGCACCTGCACTACATGGTGTGACTGGTGCATGTCGACAGTACACAACCTATGTCACATACACAACTCAGTATTCACACACAACCACTGCAACATACACATCCCTCACTATGCATACACAGGTATTACATACACCTCTCACTATGCTGTTCACACTGTGCATCAGAATATTTGTGCATAACCCTGCACCTATGGTGTGGATGACAGGGATGCAGCACAGGCTTCATCATATGCACAGGGTGATATGTTTGCCAGGGGCATAGGCTGCACACAACCACTGCAACATACACATCCCTCACTATGCATACACAGGTATTACATACACCTCTCACTATGCTGTTCACCCTGTGCATCAGAATATTTGTGCATAACCCTGCACCGATGGTGTGGATGACAGGGATGCGGCACAGGCTTCATCATATGCACAGGGTGATATGTTTGCCAGGGCATAGGCTGCACACAACCACTGCAACATACACATCCCTCACTATGCATACACAGGTATTACATACACCTCTCACTATGCTGTTCACCCTGTGCATCAGAATATTTGTGCATAACCCTGCACCGATGGTGTGGATGACAGGGATGCAGCACAGGCTTCATCATATGCACAGGGTGATATGTTTGCCAGGGGCATAGGCTGCACCAATGGATAACATCATGTGTGTGTGTAAGGGCCAGTGAGTTGACTGGACATGTCTGTGCAGAATGCATGTGGATGTTGTGGAGCCCTACAGTTGTTTGCTGTGTGCGTGTATGTGTGTACACAGTTCTGCCATTTGTGATGCCTACACGGGGTATAATTGACAGCCCCAGATTGTACAGTGCAGGTTGTACAGCTCACTGTGTCCGTCCATGGCCACGTGACCTGTGCCTGCCTGGGGTTGCACGGGCACTACCAGGTGGAGGTACAGAGTGGCTACTGTCCAACGACACATGTCCACTGGAAACATGTCCCCGCTGAGACCGTCCAGGGCCACGTCCACGTGGCCTGCTGTGTCCTGGTGTTGACAGCGCAACAGCAGCTGCACTGCTACTGCTACCGGCACTATGGGAGTGGGCATGTGAGGTGGCACGCTCACATCGACCTACACTAGGTGGTGTTGCTGGCCTACGTCCACGTGGCCTACGCCTCACTCCTACCAGGTGTTCCAGCACAGACAGCTCCCACTCGTGGAATGCCATGCCTCGGTCAAGGAATCCCACCATTTCACCTAGTCGCCTATCCAGAACATTAGCAATCTGCTGTTGAGCATTTGCCAATGCCTGGATGTTGTCATTTAGGGTATGGATAGCAGCCCTCTGCAGCCTCTGCCCTTCTCTGTTCTGCCGTTCAGCACATGCCTGTGCTGCCATTACAGTCTGGAACATGCGTCTGGTGATACCAGCTGCTGCGCTCTGTCCTGCAGGTGCATGTCTGCCAGAGGTCCTCCTACGAGCAGCACCGGCCACATGCCTGTGTGGCACATCTGCAGTCATTACACTGACACCATGGTGTGTAGACACACCTTCTGTAGCCACCACACGTTCCTGTTCCACGCCAACAGACACTGACAGTCCTTCCTCTATGGCCACCGGTGATGTGGTATGTGTTGGCAGCAGAACTGTGTGCGGGGAAGAGGGGGACATAGCTGGGATGGTAACCATTGGCACAGATTCAGCCCCTGACAACCCTGCCTGTACCTCATGCATATGTTCATCACCACTAGTATCTGTGGGGACACTAACATCAGATGGACCGCAGGAGGGTAACGCACCTACATCACCTGTGAATGCAAAGAAATACCGTAAAGTACAATAGACACAGACAACCACACACACACAGACACACACACAGACACACCATGCATGTGATTTGTCAGATTGTGTTAGTAAGCATACCTCCCTGGGGTGCATACTACAGCAAGCAGGTGTCATATCAGTAGCCATGCAGTTCACACAATCATGGTAGTATGCATGCATCCCCGTGATACACCATGTGGCCCAGAACAGGATAACAGTACACATGGCTGACGTGACCTTGACATGTAATTTGCTGACATGTGCATTAACATGCATACATGTTTGACACAATGGTGTCCTGACACATGTACAGCAAATAATGGGCTTCACATTGCAGTGTTGTGTGTATGCCCTACAGATAGAATGCATGTTTAGCAAATGTGCATGAGCACGGGAGGGTAGTGTGAGCCGTCTACATTGCTATACAGTGTGAAGTACAGACACTGTGCCATTGCATGGCAACATGAGGCATGTATGTTGCTGTAGAATGCATAATATGTACACATTGCATAGCCATAACTGCAACACAGTCGTGATGTTCGACAGATCGTATATGGTAGACTTCAGTGACACCTCCAGTAGCTGTGCACAGGCTTTTAGGTTATCCACTGTACCACATCAACTGTATAATCGGTCAACTAAGGCTATAATTGGACCATGTGTGGACAATGTGCAACAGGGTGTATACACATCCCATGTACTGTGTGGCTACATGTCTCTGGCCATCCCCCATGGCCATGTGTGCACATGTGGTGGCCAATTGTGTGTGTTGGGCATCTTCTACACATTTCTGTGTGGTCCCATATGACATACACCCATACATGTCAGATATGTCACATTCCACAGGTCTATGCAGACAACGGGTTGTATGTTTGGTATGTGGGGTATAGGTCATGTGATAGTGTGACAATATTGCAGACAGAACACTACATGTCTGGGACATGTCAGGTGGCACATCACAATGTGTGCACCCGATGCAGGGGCATA
This sequence comes from Protopterus annectens, assembly GCF_019279795.1. NCBI lineage: Eukaryota > Metazoa > Chordata > Ceratodontiformes > Protopteridae > Protopterus > Protopterus annectens. The sequence goes on from NC_056736.1 coordinate 703,250,372, forward strand.
TGACACAATGGTGACACTTGTGGGCTGCCCATATCACAGCTCACTGTGTGGTACTGTGTGCGTACCACACATGTTGTTCCAATGCATACTACATATGCCTCCATTGTAGAACACCTCCACTGTTGTATGCACAGCTGACCACACATGTCGCAATGACAAGTACTGTGGTTTCAAGTCTGTGTATCATTACGTGTGAATATATTGCACATGGGTGGCTTGTGTGAATGCATGGTGGTGCGACCTGCATATCGTGACTGGAACAAACATCAGGTGCGCAAGTGTTAACTGGCCACATGGCAAATAGATCTACACTGTAACATGCCTGATACTGATGACAGTCTCACCTGCAACGGACCCATGTCTGTGCGGCACGCCAGAGGTACCTGTATAGGGGTGACACACCAGTATGAACATTATCCATGACTGTATGACAGCCACAGGTTGCACTGTGCATGTGCACACATTCACCTGTGTAATAGCATATAGTATGCACATGTGTGCATACACAAAGTAGCATACTGTAGTATGCAGCATGTGTGTCCACATACCTGGCATATGTTGTTACTTTACATTATGTACAGTGACACATGCAACTACATGGGATATAATAGCCATATGTGCATTACTGACTTACCAGGCAACTCCAGGCTCATTGGTTGGGAGACACCCACCTCCACGATGGCAGCTAGTGTTTCTGGATGCTGTTTGCTGGGTGTCCCCAGACTGGCCAGTAACTCCTCGGTGTGTGTGAGTGGGGGCTGGGTTGGTGGCCCACCACCTGTTCCACCTTGTTCCCTGGTGATTGCAGTGGCACGCTGTTTTGCATGTCGTATCAGGTCCGTGCAGTGTCTGCGCACCTGCTGGTAGGTGCGGTTATGGCCACCCACATCGCTCACCCTCCTGCGTAGATCCTGCCACAGGTCATCCCGCTGCTGGGCATGCTGTGGCACATGGCTGAACAACAAGTCATAGTTGTCATGGAGCTGTGGGATGAGGACATCATCCTCCTGGCGGGTGTATGCTGGGAGGTGTGTACGGGGCATTATCTGTAAAACATAATGATGGTGACAGGTCACAGTTTCAAAGATGTACAGAGATACTGCTGCACATACATTTCTATGACATCTACTGCATCTGCTCAGTTATCTTTGCAAAGCACCATGACACTGACATGACTGACGTGTTTGTGTCACACATGTCACACCCATTATGCATTGGATATCATCACCATATATGTGTGTCACCTCATTACAGTGTTCATACTCCATGTAAATGCTGTCTTGCTGTGGGCATGTCTATTTGCCTGAATTTGTGTTCTTACCTATCTGCACATGCCTCGATGTGTCCACGGTACTACTGTTGACCTTGATGCTGTGTATATGTCACATATCAACACAGACACAGCCAGAATGGACTTGAGCAGTGACAATGCACACATACGCATGGACACCTGTACATGCATGTGTTTTGCCATATACATCTACACAGCACTGTACAACTGTTCAACATCCTGACACGGATCGCCTGTATTACACATGTGATAGACATGGAACAATGGATAGTCAGACGACATTCGCAGGGATGGTCATCAACCATAGCATGTGCGGGCACGGTTTCCACGCTGTTACAGATGGCCATTGTGCCACCACAAGCTGCATCAGTGCCACATTACTGATCCAGTCAGTTGATAGTACATCTACCATGCGGCCATCACACCGTATATGACTGGGATGACATCTGCAGCTTTGATGGACAGGGTTGCATGGTATGGCGGGAGTATGTCACATATATGGCACAGGGATCTGTCCAGCCTGTGGCGATCCTAGTATTAGGACGGTGGCTGTCCATGACATATGTCATATAGATCAGGATATGGACATGTAGCATGTCCATCATCATGGTGTAGCAAATGTCCTTCTGCAAGGTAGACAGCATGCTGCATAGTGGAGGTGTGGATTGATAAGGCTGTTATCGCACATCCATGCATAGCCATTACCCCTTACAGGTGGTATGTGATCCAATATTGGTCACCACAGTGCTGTATATGCCTGGCCACTGATCTCCGTGCTCATGGATGGCACCCTGACATGACATGGGTACCTCAGATGACTACCTAAGGGGCCTGGAGACGTCACCATGTCAGGGATGCACTGCAGAGCACCATCCCTTACACAGTGTCCATAATATTGACCACAGCCTAGGTAGCAGTTTATGGGTACAGGGATGTTCACCTAGCGGTGACACTGCTGGTATCATTCATCAGACTGTGCACATATGTCACACACCTCACACACACAGCCCATTCTGTATGTTGTTCACAACACTGACACAGCTAAACTGATAGGTCATGGCCATTCACAGCCTTACATACACAGATGCCTAACATTTGTGTGTGTGGTATGGGCTACAATGAGGGTGGGGTACAACACATTAACCCTGTTCTACTGTATCTGGCACAGATGTGCTGTGCACATGTCACTCTTGCACCTTTTGTAGTTGTGGGTCTGTCAACAGGCCACTGGTGGAACACACCTGTGACATGCAAAGGTATTTGTAATCAAATATCCGTGCCATCTTGTACATCTGTACTGCTAACATCTACAGTGCTAATGGTTCATGGACATGCACACCATACTCAGCAGGGTTATAGTGCGGTGCCACCCTAAATGACTGTCATCACCACTTGTGGGTTCATATTATCCAACACCCTATCTGTATTGTATGGTCATGCTAGGCACTTGTTCAGAACATGTGAGCATGTCATGAGCTAATGATTACTATAGCGCCCATTCCACACCATTTCCCACAGGTACACTGGCTGTCCTACACTTCCCAGCTTGCTTAAGGTACGACAGCTGTTGTACACACGTAACGCACATATCCTGTGGGACATGGTTGTATATGCAGGCATGTCCAACTGTCACTTACCAGTGCTACTGCCTGTCTATATGAGGGATATGTCGTACATGTGGCAATAGAGCAATTGTTTCGTGTACACATTCAATGCTCACTTCCCAACATACTGCACTACAGCCTGTGGGGGATGCACGTCTGCAGCCGTGCTGGGCCCATAGCTCTCAGGTGTACCTCATTACGGGGAACGTACCTCATTTGGGGTTCTAAAAGGTGCATGTTCCTCAAGGTTCCACATTGGAAGGGTCTGTCACACATTCATTGTTGTACATAGTTTACCTGCTAGCCATGGCTAGATAGATGAGAATCATAGTAATTCATTGGAATATCTGTTTTATATGTAAGACCAGCCTATTTTAGCCATCATATGCCCTTCCTAGTTGACGCTGTTAGTAAGCCAGTTGTAAGTGTTCCACGTTTCGCCCATTTGTCACACTGTATGAGGGCTAATGTTTCTCATTTTGGGGACAGGAGGCTGACAGCTATGGCTGGGGGTAATGCTGTCGCCAACCCTGACTGCACCTGACAGTCATTTGGGGATGTGTAACATTCGCAACACCGCACTCCATCACATAGTCTCACATAATCTACACCACTGGCCACACCTACGAGGACAACCTGTGCAGTACATCTCCATACTCACTGTAGGCACCAGAGGTAGCCCCCATCATGGAAGACAACATCACCAGCTTATAGCCCACAGACTCATGTGTGCCCACCACATACAGCCAATAGTGTGTTATAACATTCACAACACACCAGTCATAGCTGACTCTGTAGGGTGTCACACTGCAGTTCCACACAGCAGGCTACACAAGGCGTTAGTCGCTTACATCTTGCTGGTGGGTAACTGCTTCTGCAACATAACCTATGCACCCATGCCACACCTCACCAGGTACGATATGTCTGTCATTTGCCATGTTAGTGTGACTGCCCTGTGATGCCACTTCACAGACTACGTGTGCAGGGACATGCAATAGCTCACCAGTCTTGTAGCCCTGAGGGTGTGGGCCTAGCCCTGGGGAGCATTTTGCATTCGTCCAGCATGATATCACTGTACAATGACCGACTGTGTCACTTCAACAGTTGCCTATGCTCCTATTGTCATTCCACAGGCATGTGGTATCTGTCCGCTATGACTGTCCTGGTCAAACACAATGCTGTGGCACAGATGACTTGCACCTGTCAGCCCTGGGAGTACAGCTCACATGCTAGGCTCTTGCTGCTGCTATACTGCCTGTCCTGCACAGTTTCCAATAACTGTCACTGGCAGGGCGGTAACTGGCATGCGCGACATGGGGTCATGTGACACATTGCTTGCATCTTCCCCTGTGACGCAGGCAAGGCACACCTTATAATGCACCACTCCAACATCTCTGCAGTGACTGGGACCTGCCTGTAGGCTCTGCAGAGCACACCTGCAATGACAGGCTATAGACGGACCATACCTTCCAGGCACATACTTGGACCGGCACACCCACAGCTGAGGAGTTCCCATATCCCACTATGTTTTGCACACATCCTGGCAAGTTGCTTAGCACAATGCATCAGAGGTGCTCCACGTGCAACTAACTGTGTCCGGGACTGCTATACACATTGTAACAAGCGACAGAGTCAACATCATACCCCACGGGTAACATACCTTCTATGGTGGTATAGTGGACAGTGGGCCTCAGCTACTACTGATGTGTGACTGACACTACCCCACACTTCACTGGGATAGCCACTCATGTACCGACACATCCATGAGTCATACCCTCCACTCTGCTGGATCAACACATACACACCACCTCCAAGACCTACATTACCCTTGGCATGAACACTACCACCATGTGACTGGTGTTACACACCTGGGGTTATCCCCTCATTGGTGGATTCCGAACATATGCTAATCTACCTTGTTAGCCACATCCCGGAACCACACCCATCACAGCATACACAGTACTTGTGTACTACTACACCAACTACAGACGTCTGCTGACAGCGGTTGTTAACATCATGACACCCCTGCAGATGGACAATGCACATACAAATGCTGACACATACCCCAGTGCACTTAATTAGCATGTACACAACTGCATGGATCATGCTATTCCACACAGAGCCATGATGGTACACACCAGATAACAGACGCCACTCTGGTGGTCATGTTCCACGGACATATGATGTACAACAACAGGTGTAGGCTGTTGCACAGTGGTGTACATTCCCATGTGTGGGGTGGCTCACTGGTCAGCCGTGGTGGGGCCACAGGGTCCCTCATCACATACTCCAAGACTAGCTACGTAAACATGACTGCCACACATTCCGTGGTGTACCACCAGGCATTATGGTGGTATGTCAGTATTCGATGGCAACACCCACATCTGCTGTCACATACAACAGTCACTCAGGAACATTGCAGACCCAGGTATTGTTGGCAGCATGCTGGAGGATGGATTCAATGCTGACAGTACACCCTCTTACTCACTACAGGGCCGCAATCCATACATGAACATTGTGGTGTCCCTGTGGTCACACCTACACAGTACTGACCTACACTCTATGTGTCCTGGGACACTGGCCCCATGTCACCTTCCAACGTCCCAGGCTGTGATGTCCACCAACCTCTGAATTACTTGTCTCCCCACTAGGCCACCATATTCAGTAATAGCCTTGTTTCAGACATTGTAGACCCTGAATGGCACACAGCAGCATTTATCACACTACACACAGGTGGCACCGCATTGCACGAGTGGGACTATAGTCCTACACACCTGACTGGACTGTTCTGCGTGGCTATGGGGCACATCGTCAAGGACGTAATTCTCAGAGACATTGTTGGTCTCCCGTCCTCTGCTGCCACCCGGGTTGGGCTTGTTAAGGCCAGAGCATGGCCCCTACACATGGTGGACTCCTTTCATACAGTTACCAGGGCAATTGCTGATGGTATGGGAGTCCACACATCCTACATTGTCCTCTCTTTGCCTTTCAGCACCATTCCCCATTCTGGTATTGACAACATACACATCCACCTGCACATCGTACCCTGTGTCTTAGGATGTTATGCTATGTGGCTCATGGACAGGACACACAGTGAGGCCAGCATACCATAGTACCTACTACATGTCAGGTACTTTGGCATACCACAGTCCTCAGTCATAGGGCCCCTCATGTTAAGTATATGCTTCCCTGCGGAACAGGCTGGCACAGGGACTTTCCTGCCTAGCTTTAGAACCCCTACATACCAAGCGCCATGATTGCTCCACCAGCTGATACTGACTCCAACCATACGGGTGTCGCTGTGACAGATACATAATATGACTATCATGGCATCAAGCTGCATGACACAAGGTGCATGCACATCACCTTGCCATTACACCATTCACCCACTGACTATCACATGGATGGTAGTCCCTACATACATATCACATTGTACATGTTTGCAGTACACACATATGTCGCACCCACTCCTGTGGTTACCGTATTGCCACTGTGGTGTGGATATCCTCCTACGTGGCCACACCTATCTGTACTGGGTGTGTAACTGGTACATAGGCACCCATTGTACCTCTGAACTCAAGACATCTACACACATTCAAGGGTACACCACCCCATTTAGGGTGTACCTTACACAACAGCTACAGCTTTACATGCCACAACATTAACACGCCATGACGTTTACTGAGCTCCGACAGTTTAAATATGCAGCTGCACTACGGACACCACATCTGTACACATTTGCATACTACATACTCAGGGGTGACCTCTGCTGATCAGACAGGGCCCATGTCCACAACATTATTGATGGATATACTCCTCATAAGCAGAGGCCACTGTGAGCAACATGCTCATGGATATGTGCACACACGCCACAATGAGTGGGATGTGCTTCTGGGTTACATTCCCAAACAGGACACTCACCATGCTGTGGAACATAAGTCCTCTGTACATCACGCAAGGACACTCAGTAGCACTGTTCATGTGATACCTCCCTTGGTGGTTGGGAGACACATGTAGGCCTGGGATCACTGCAGTGGCTGTACTGTGCAGTGGTGCAGGTGGCACCTGGCTCTGCTCTTCACAGGACACTACCCTGGAGAGGTGCCACTAGTGTGAACACTGCAGTTGTGCTTACACATGGACTTGACAGACTGCATAGTACCCCACTATGCACCTGTGCAGCTTTTACATGTCCTTTGCGCATGGTTACTTGGTAGCCCTTCCATTTAGATTAGCTATCATGCTATTACTATGTCCCATACCTACAGGCCATATGTATCCTGTTATTGTACATACCAATAGACAATACCTGTGGTATGCATGATATGCCTGTTATGCTGTGTAGAATATCTGTCATATCTACCTATAATACTATACATTACACATATTTCACATAGTATCCCATAATGCAAAGCATACTTGCTCAGCGGGACCACCTTACATATGTCATTAACGTTATTTACCCATACACATGCGTGCTGTGACAGTATATCAACATATACTATCCCCTGCTATGGCACGTCCTTGTTGGACATACCCTACCACTGACGGCGGGTTGTATGGCATTGTTCTGTTTAATGGCCTCATGTAGCATCCCTTCTGGTGTCTGTGCTGTGTACCTTGTGTCCCACTGCTGGATGCACAGATTCTACAAGCGTTAGTATGCTCAGCAAGACATCACTACATCAATACCTTTCCCCACTTTATGCATTGCGGACACGTTTAATTAATGCAAACCAGGCTATACATACAGTAATACTAATTAATACAGATCATGCTATACATAACCTTACATATCGGGCGTCCTACATACCTTGTTGTCATTACGGCGTTTCGTTTCTATCTCTCTCACAGTGTTTCAACTGTTTTTCAGTATGAGCATACGGTTTGAATGTCTGGCAAGTCATCCTTATATACGTCGATACCTGAAACATGTGGATTCTTCCCGCCAATTGGTGTTCCTGAGTGACTAATTACTTGCATATCAGCTGTGCAGCTACTCCATTCGCCAATTACGCGGCGACAGTGAGGTATAATTGGATTCTCCACTTGGGTGTTGCCTATTTGCCCTACCTTCGGGGAGACGGTCTGTATTGTGTTTTGTTATGAGTAACTGCAACTGCTATACATGGAGACAAGTATAGTTTGGATTCATGTGCCCCGTGGATTGTGTGTGACAGGTAGAGTATTTGGTTCAACATGTGGGTGTACCTGTCATCCCGATGTCTGTTAACGGAGTATTGCAATCAATACCTGTAACATGGCTGTTTGTTCCATTATACAACGCCTGCAATTTTGCATGTCGCCTTTAATTGTGTCTCTCACACGGTATGTTGAGGGTTCTTCAGATGTAATTGACTGACTGGATGTTTGTGCTGCTATTACAGTTTGTATTGCTTTAGTTTCTAGTGTGGGGGATGTCGGTGGTTGTACGTAACATATACGGTTTGTGGGCCTTGCATTTCTACATAATCCGTATATATGTGTGTGGGCTCTTTCCCTGATTAGAGAGCTAACAGTTAGTAGACTTATGTTACGGGATTGTACGTTGGGCAGTTGTTAATTGGTTTCTATATCGTCTGCAGGTGAGCTTGCTACTTGTATACCTCCGTAATTGCAGCGATATATCAGGGGATATGTGTAGGTGACAGCTGTCCCTTGTATTTCTGTCCCAGATATTTGCAGTCATTGTGGTTGTGTTGTTAAAAGAGCCTGTTTGCCATGGGTTGCCACCTTATCATATGGTCATTGTTGGACACTTGCGGGACACAAAGCAGTGTTTACAGGCCAACACGTAGCCACGGTCAGTACACAGGTAGCACATACTTTTATCCTCACTACATACCTATTGTTGTGACTTTGGATACTTATCATATTGCATGTAACATTTAAGTTTCTTACATACAGGCATAACTATTAAATACGACTGTTACATTATATATGGGACATATTTATGTCCTACCATCTCGGACATTTGCCCTTTGTACTGTTTTATGTCAGGACACACCTGCCCAGGGTGGGGATGTCCCTCCTACTGTGGTACAGGTAGTAACCGTATGCCTACGGCTAGCTATACCCACACCTACCATACTGGTCTGCCTCTGACTTGGCACCAACATACACATGTTGCGGACACACACACACATTACAGTCACACAGAAATGCACACGGCACCCTCAACGCACACTTACACAGACTACGGCACTCGCAGACACAGTTGAACACAGTACCTATGTGGACCGCGACACCGTCAGCGGTGACTAACTGTCCCTTCATATCATCATACTATTACTCGCAGATGTACTGTTCCGGTACTGTGTTCTATCGGTCTTTCAGCCTCGTGGTTACGCATGTCGGTATGTTACACATTCCATGGTTGGCGGTATCCTATTTATTTGTACCTCCAAGATGTTATGAATGTCGTAGAACTATCTATCATATTTGCAGATATCGCTGAATCCATCTATATCACCATATATCCCTCTATTGCCCTTTCTATCTGTATTATATATATGCATATGTGTACATATATATATATCTATATATATACCTATATATATACCTATATATATATCTATATCTATATCTATATCTATATCTATATATATATATATATATATATATATATATATATATCTATATATATATATATATATATATATATCTATATATCTATATCTGGCGGGAACATGACAGGCACACAGCACCACCATATGCTGTAAGACTCATGTACTGTTCAGGTGTTGGCATTCCGTGTTGCACTGGCTGTTGTGTTTACAATGTTTGAGGGCTGCCTATGTAGGAGTCACACATTGGGCCACCTATACATTACAATTTACAGGTGGTCATGTTTGTTTGCCATCCATTTTACTGTGTGTGCAGGTGGAGAGGTGTCAGTCCGTAGGGGCCTACACGGTCAGTGTATGTGCTATACGTTCCCTCTTTGCCAAGGCATAGGCATATTGGGCACGCCTCCGTCTGCCTACTGGGGCTGGCACAGTGTGTTCATGGTCTGAATCCCTCTGTGCCTGTTCTGGCCTTGGCAATTGCGGTGGGCTATGAGGGCCTTCACCATTTTGTCCCTGCTGCAGCTGCTTCTGCAGGATCATATTATGTAGCATGGCACATACTATGATGATGTGGGCACACGTGCCTGGAGAGTACTGCAAGGCTCCACCAGATGTATCCAAGCACCGGAACCGTGATTTCAGCATCCCGAACACACGCTCAATGATGATTCTGGTTTGTACGTGTGCCTCATTATGGCATTCTTGCATGGGTGTGTGTGCATTTCTGATGGGAGTCATCATCCACAGCTCCAGTGCATAGCCAGCATCCCCCATGAGATGGCCATGTGGGATGTCCCCCCTGACAAATACCTGATACAGCTGTGAGGCATGCCAGATATGGGAGTCATGGTAGCTTCCAGGGCTGCCAGCACACACATCCATGATAATGCCCTGGGCATTGCACACGACCTGGCAGTTGATGGAGTGGAATCCCTTGCGGTTTATGTAGCGCATACCCTGCTCACCGGGTGGTGACTTGATTTGTATGTGTGTGCAGTCTATCGCACCCAGTACCTCTGGGTATTGTGCCACACGGTGGAAGTGACGCATATTGCTGGCCAACTCCTCCTGAGTACTGGGGAAGTATATCTGCTCATTGGCATGTGGTAACATGGCATCCAGGAACTGGTGTAGTACCCTGGATGCTGATGCCTGTGAGATACCCATTATATCTCCAGTTGGCCTTTGAAAGGTACCTGTGGGCAGTATTCGCAGGCTTACACATACCTTCGTGTCCACTGGTATGGGTTCCCCTCTGTTGTTTCTGGTTCTCAGGCGTGGCCGGCACAGCTCCACTATTTGCTGTAAGATGTCCCTGTCCACCCTGTAACGCTCTACTATCTCCAGGTCATGTAGCCCCTGGTAGGTTACCCTTGGTCTGAACACTCTCCTTCTCCTCCGAGGCCTGCGGTGGTTGTCGGCATCATCCTCCACAACACCGTCAGTCTCTAACACATGCTGATGAATCACAGCTATGGCAGCTCCCAACATGTACATTTTAAAAGTTCCCCGTGTGTTTACACCTATGGTGCGGTGTTTGGGAATACACAGGTGTGTGTTGGGTGCTTACACACTTTATACTATTGTGCTGTGAACACCGATGATGTCATAGGGTGTGTATGTACATTCGTAGCTACAGGTTATGTTATGTGTTTTACTGCCGGAACTACTATTGTGGTGCCTTTGGTGTTGAATTACATTTGCCTGCTGTGGATTACCTCTTGACCTTCCCTTTACATTTCTGCGCGTTGCACCTACCATTTTCTGGCGTGCATCCTGCAGCCTGCTTTCATTTGTGCTTTCCTGGACCTGGCGTATCTTGCGTTATGTGTGCTACTGCCGGTCTGCTGTCGGTTTGCTTTGCTCTGCTGTGTCAGGTCTCCTATCTTTGCAATCCAATACCTCCCCTCCTTTCTCTGCATTCACATGCCTCCCCTATCCTGTTTTGCAGGTTTCTGCAAGCGTACTTGTCAGCTGCCGTTGATTGGCCTTTGTGGGTTGATTGGTGTTGATTGCTCATTAGTACTCCAATTACCCTACTTCCGCATTTCCTTTTCTTCCCCTGACCTTCCTGTTTCTACTATTGTTTGCGGCGCGTGCGTCCAATTACTGGGTTTCGGGCATGTTTTCATCCTCATACATATGCGCTTTTGGCCACCATGTGTGCTCTCAGCTAAACGATTCCTCCCCACCCCTATCCTGAAGCTTTGCTTAGCAACGGACAGGCCAGATTTGCAATGCTCCAATGTGCTTAGTGCTACAGTGGCACACCCCTCTGCTGATGTCATGTATCTCTTCTGAGCCACTCCTCGGTGTTATACCGCTGCGCCATATGGTACAACCTTCCTCCGGCGGGACATTTGCGATTCAGTATTATCTGCCTCATTTGCATGGCATTGACTACTAATTCATAGTTACCACGCCGAACACTATCGCAAGCCCTTAGCAACCCTTGCACCTTGGTTGTGGTGTTCCATGCCTACCATTGTGTGTTATGCTGTAAACCTGCTTTCTATTACGTTGCGATTTTATGACATTTTTATATTATTTCTTTATGTTACGGCTTCTGCACACATGCCCTGCGGTTCTGCTGTTCGTTACTGTGGACATGACATTAAATGTTGTTATTTACGTGTTATGCATCTTTTCTTATGCCATTGGCTGTGTATTTCGCCATTGGCATATGTTCATGTTGTGATACCTGGGTCTGGCCCTCTTCCATAGCTCCGATGTTATGTTTGGGAAAATGTAAACCATGTTTTTTGGTTTACATTTCCGTGGGCTTACGCTACGCCTGCACCACTTCATGAATCGCTATATGCCTTCATTTGCATGGTGCAACACTGCACATGGGGTGATTTGCATACCTACGCCGGGGGCTGTGCAGATCTGGTGTACACCGGTAGTGCACGTGGAATTGGATCGTACCTGAATCGCTCGTCGGCCATATTTGGCGTTATAACGCCTACGCTATGCGTGCGCCTGGCGCAAGCTTCATGAATCCCGGGGATTATTAAATACATGTGTACATAATTCTGATAAAACAACTACTATATCCATAATAAATATATTTTCTTTACAAGTCATCATTACTTATCAAGTTATATTCACTTTATTAAAAGTCACTTTATACAGGCTCATACTTGAAAGTAACAATCCAGTGAATACATCTCCTGATGTACATTTTATTTACTATATTGTTGATGGGAATTTTAATTATTTTGCTACTTCTGTGCTAAAGAATTTAAAATAGTTATTGTTTGTATATCTGCTTTTGTAATTTTATTCTGCTAATCTGGTAGGTCTAATGTTAGATCAGCACAAGTCTCCTTCTTCTCCAGTCAGCTTTTCCTTTTAGGGGTTGCCATAACAGAACAATGATCTGCAAAACAATTGGGAGTGGAGTTTTATGTTGTTGAGTTGCCAGCCTGGTGCCCAACCTTCCACAGAAGGCACACACTCACACCTAGGGTCAATTTAGAGTGCCTGGCACCCAACATTCCACAGAAGGCACACACATGTACACACACCTATGGCCAATTTAGAGTGCTTGGTGCCCAACCTTCCAATGAAGGCACACACTCACACCTAGGGCCACTTTAGAGTGTTTGGTGCCGAACCTTCCACTGAAGGTACACACTCACACCTAGGGGCAATTTAGAGTGTCCAGTTTACCTGCAGCATGTCTTTGGGATGTGGGAGGAAACTGGAGCACCTGGAGGAAACCCACACAACTTTAGGGAGAACATGCAGACTCTTTACAGAAGGCACCCTAGCTGAGAATTGAGCTAGAGAACCTCTTGCTGTAAGGTTGCAGCACTAACTACTGCACCACTGCGGCCGCCCCTTCTTTGAGACACCAATAACAATGGTAAAATACCTTAAATCCGCATACTTAAGGAGTTCTTAAAAAATTATCTTAACAAGTTACAAAATAAAATATATTTGTTAACTGAGTAGAACACTGTTCCAGAAGTACCTGTTTCAGGCACAGCCCAAGAGTGCTGTCTGCTTACCTGTGTCACAGAGGAGCACTCCCCGTCTACTTGTGTCACACAGGAGCACTCTCTGCTTACCCGTGTCACACAGGAGCACTCTCTGCTTACCTGTGTCACACAGGGGCACTCTCAACTTACCTGTGTTACACAGGAGCACTCTGCTTGCCTGTGTCACACACGTGCACTCCCTACTTACCTGTGTCACACAGGAGCACTCTCTGCTTACCTGTGTCACACAGGAGCACTCTCTGCTTACCCGTGTCACATAGTAAACAAATGGAGGTTGTTGAAATCAAACCCATGTCTGCTTTAGTCTTAAATCTCTGTGCCAAGCTGCCGCACAACTCACTGTACATTAGTATGGAATATACAAATGTAAAAGTCCCAGTTTGATAGTTTTATGTTCAGTCTATGCTAAATATTATGGATATACATTTTACAATGCAATATCCATCTCCACTGTACAAAGAGGATGCAGGTGAAAAAGAAAACAACATTGATTGTCTTGTATTTTCCTTCTTCAGCACATTTTATTTTGGATGTATTTCAACAGCCAAGCCTTCAAGGTAATTAAGAAACTGAAAGCACATGAGGATTATAAAAGGAGATCTGCTTGATGGAGCCTTGAATTTCTGCATTCTTTTTTTTTTTTTTTTTAATAAAATGTACCTGTATCATTTAAAGGCCAGACCCCCCCCACCACCACCACCACACATGCAATGCAAACCAGCTTTGCTCATCAGATCTTATGCAGTTAACCATGAAAGCTGAGCTAAATGGTCTGAGTGCTTCAGAGCCAGTTAGGTAAGGCCCAGGTGCACTGTAATAGGTGTTGCAGGAATTCACAACACAATACTATTGTACTCAAATAAATGTCCTCTGTTATTATAGTATCCAGGTACATTTCTCAATTTAAAAAAGAGCCATACAGACAGAAGACAGTGGCACAGACAAATTCCTAATTTAATGTTAAGCATTTATATCACACAAACTAACTGCAGTGCTAATGTTTAACAGAAAATTAACTTACTGTAACACATCTTTTCTTCATGCCATAAATTATATTGTTTCTCAGGTAGATACAACTGCCTTAGTATCTCTAACACATGGCTCCTAAAATTCTTCAGCTGACTGCTGTATGTGCTTTATATAGTACATGGCCTGTCTGTGGTCAGTACAGATCACACTGCACTGTTCTCATTGTATACCTTGTATTCAAATCAGAACACATGAGGCTTTCCCATAGCAGCACCATTTCTAATTTTGCTTTCTGATTATTCAGTATCTGAAAGCATGATGTAGCAAGCATTAGAACATTTTCTAGATACATTTTTTTTCACTTGTTTTACTTAATCAAGGGTTGGGAGGTTGGCATAATGGTTAAGGTGATGTTCTTCATGTTTCACTGTTGCAGTCATTACATTTGGGTAATCTGCTGGCAGGTTGCCCTCAGTCGGCCTGACTAACAAAGTCTTGGGTCCTGCATCAGTTGCTGTCCCTTCTTCCATGACGTCAGGTCGTCAGGGGTATAAAACATGCAGCCGACGCCATTACATCAGTCGTTCTTGCTGTGCGGTGCCCGAAGCAGAAGCAGTTCGCAAGTGCCGGTTGGCCGACTCCTGAAATTTTCATTTTCGAGTTTTAGAACTGAAGTCTTCAACTAAAAAGCTAAGTACCCCATTGGGGAAACTTTTTCTTGCTCCTTACCAATGTCAGTAAAAGTTAATAATTGCATTACTTGTGGGAAGCAAATACTGCATAAGGATTTTCATTTGTACTGTATTCCTTGCCTAGGCCCTGGCCCTAACGTACCTTGCTGTCGGTTTTGTGCTAAATTTAATCAACGCATTATTAAATGTCGGTATATTTTTGCTTCTAAATATTTTGGCTCGTTTTAGTTATCCAGAAATGTCATTGGTTAGCAATCCGACTACCGGAATACCTAAAAAACGCAAAGAAAAAGACAGAGACAGGCCGTCGAGGTCCAAAACTGACTATGAAGCTTCTCCTAAGCCAGTCGCCAGTTTGCTGGTACTCAGTGAGGCACTTTTGCAGCCCCTGATACCCGCTACTTCTGATTTGCAGGACTCTACTGAGACCCATTCAGAGTCCGGTATGCAGCGAGATACTTCAATTATGGAACCCACGGATGTCTCTACTTTAGATGGGTCCGGAGCCGCTGTGGAGGCACCGGCTTCTGAGGGTGTTTTCAGGTCTACAGATTTGTATATTAGACCAACACCAGCTTCAAAACTAAGGCCAAAATCTAAATCTATGTCTAAAAAATGACGCCTGGGCCACGTGTGCAGGCCCCTATGCCTAAAAAAACAAATAATCAAAATGGCTGAAGATTTAATTACTCTGATCAGGGGTAGCCACCCCCCCCCCCTTCTAAGAGGCCTAGGCAAGACATTGATTATGAATCTTCTGAACAGGATTCTATTTCTTCTGACTCTTCTAATGAATAGGATTTGTCTATACCTACTTATGAGGATTCAGATGCAGAAGATTCCATTCCTTCTGCTTCTCCCCCTGAAGATTTTTCTTTTGGGGAAACTTTACATACCTTAAAGGAACATTTCCACTGGGAAAGTCATGACTTCTCTGAATCTAAAAAGAGACTTAGGGATTTTCTTCTTCTTCCTCAGCATAGGCCTTTGGCTATACCTCCTGTTCTAGACATTGTTGACGATGTTTTTTCAGAATCTAGTATGGCTCCTGATTCTCTGCCTCTGGCTCCTTGTACACCAGACAGATACTACAGGGTTCCTGGCTCCCACAAATTCCTTTTCAAAAATCCTACTGCAGATCCTGAAACCATTTCTCAGGGTCCCAAGGGCATTAAGGCCTCTACTGATAAAAATCCTACCCCTTCTGATAGAGATTCCAGGGCGCTGGATAGATGGGGTAAGAAGGTTTACACTTCTGCAACCTTGGCAATCAGGGCTTTAAACTGTCAATTTCATATGCTTAAATATTAACAGCATATCATGGGACTGCTTAAACAGAAAATTATGTTAATTTCTGACTGTGTGGAAAAAAAAAAAAAAAGATTTACAGGATTTATTGCATTCAGCTGAACAAGTTGGAAAACATACTTTGCAATGTGGTTTTGATTCTTTGGAGGCCTCTTGCAGGGCTGCTGTAACTGGGTCTGTGCTAAGAAGGCATGCTTGGCTCAAAGAGCAAACTCTGCCTGATCATGTTAAAGCAAAATTGTTGGATGCACCTTTACAACAGGACCGTCTTTTTGGTAATAAGGCTGAAGAAGTTTTAAAAAAGATGGAAGATAAAGCTAAAGCTATGCAAACTGTGAAAGATTTCTTACAAGTGCAACCTCCAAGATTTAGTAGGCACTGGCCTACTAAAAACTGGTCCTTTCCAGTTCCTTCAAGAGCCACTCAAGTCAAACCCAGACATCCCAAAGGCTCCAGGTTTCAGTCACAAGGGACTTTTACAACAAAACAACGGGGTGACTCCTCCTCCAAATCTGGAAACAACAAGGCACCTCCCTATGGTAAACAGTCTCAATGACTTCCCTTTACAATTACGAAGCACTTACCTTTTAGCCACCCCTTTGGGGGGAAAACTGGCACTTCATGCAAGAAATTGCCAACTTATAACCCAGGACAAATGCGTTTTAAATATAGTATCCCAGGGATACAGATTTCATTTCCACACGTTGCCAATCCCAAACGGATGGCCAGACCTGCCCCCAAATCAGTGGGCAGAGGCTCAAAAACAAGTACAGTCCCTCATGAACATGGGGGCTATTCAACCAGTACCAGAAGAGGAAAAGGAACCAGGTTTCTATTCAAGACTTTTCCTGGTACCCAGAAAAGACAAATCATGGCAGCCAATTCTTGACTTATCTACTCTAAACACATTTCTGGACATTCCAAAATTCAAGATGCTGACTCTTCAACAGTTACTTCCTATGCTAATAAAATGCACACTATTTTACTAAATTCAGGGAACTATGAAATTTAATCTTTGAATGAAGTGAACGTAGGACATCATAAAATAGATTTATATTTAGAAGAATTTCTTTTGGACAATAGAATTGACCCTGAATTGTATAATTATTTATGTGTAAAACATCCAGTGTTAGCTACTATCGTAGGGATACCGAAAGTACACAAAGATTTGGTAGACCTGCCCTTTAGACCCATTATTTCAGGTAATAAATCTAAAGCCTTTCCATTTGGGCAAGTGATAGACACCTGGTTGAAACCAATCTACAAAAATATATCCCATATAGTTATTGATTCATGGGACTTTTTGGGTCAGTTAACCCCCTAACAAATGTAAGGAAGGAACCATTTTTGTAACAATTGATGTAATTGACCTTTTTCGTGTATTCCTGAGGAGGACGGCCTTAGAAGGTTCAAGGACAGTATACAAAAATATGCTGATTTTTCATGGGACAGGGTACTGTTAATGTTAGAGTTCATGGAAATAGTTTTAAAGCAGAACTACATTTTTTATGAAGGTGAATATTACAGACAAAGTAATGGTGTTGCAATGGGTGCAGCCTGTGCACCCATTTTTGCTAACCTAGCTTTGTTAAACTGGGAGGAGGAATGTATATTCGGAAGCAAATGGTACAGTTTAATTAGCTGTTACGTCCGGTTTTTGGACGACATTTTTATTCTATAGAACGGTTCTAAGTATGAATTGGAGATGTTTTTTTACTATTTAAATACATCTAGTGATTATTTGAAATTCACTTATAAAAGTGATAGAAAAGGTATATCCTACCTTGATACATATATATAAATAGAAAGTGGTCATTTTTGTTCTAAAATACATAGAAAAAGTACCTTTAGAACTGCATACTTACAATATTCTAGCTGCCATCCCTATAGTCAAAAGGCTAGCATTATCAAGGGACAATGTATCAGGGCAGCAAGAATGACCTCTGTTTTTAATGACATGGTCAAGGAACTTGATTTTATTGGGAGTATGTTTAGGAAAAGGGGATATCCCACAAACCTTATAGATACTACCATCAAATATGTAAAGGATGAGTGGGGTAATAAATATAAACCCCTTTTAGGAAGTAGAAATGAGAAAATGCAACCTACGAATATTAACATCCCTGAGAATCTGAATCAGTTCCAATGGGCATGTATATTGCAATATGGGACACATTCAAAGGACATCCGAAATATCATTACAGACAGTTGGAATATTATGAAATCAGATGAAAATATTCACAAATTATTAGGGGAGGATCCTACATTTGTGCACAAAACAGGATTTAATCTCAAGAACAAATTTGAGATGAAGGTAAACAACAGGGGGAATAGAAATAGAGTAGGGGGTACCCACAAATGTGGTCATTGTAACCAGTGCTATGCCATTTCGGAAGATGCCACTATAAAACTGGAAGATATTAGTGAAACTACTTTAAAGTTTCAGAATGGGAATTGTTGAACACAACATGTGGTTTACCTAGCTAAATGCACAAAATGTTCCTGTTTTTATGTGGGGAAAACTGACAGGTGTCTAAGGAATAGAATATATGATCATTCTTACTGCATTAGGAAAAAAGATATAACTAATGCATTATATAGACACCTTGTCAAAAGCCCCAGTTGTGAAGAGTTCAAGTTTGCCATATTACAAAATGTACTTGCTAACCCCAGGGGGGGGGGGGTAAAATTAGTAAGAAATTAAGGGAAAGAGAAACTAGATGGCAAATTTTATTGAACTCAACAGCACATCTGGGAATAAATGATGGTATATCCATCAAGCCTATTTTGGAACTAAAGGCTTAATCTTATATAGTGGTAGGGGAAATACAAAATCCTGTATGAAAGTTACACATCATATATTTTTTTAACATTTTTACTGTTTTTTACCATCACATATTTATAAAATGGGATTACATGTATTGTGGTTTTTGTACTACATTAGGGCAATTTAATGCATATATACATATGTTTATTTTTACAGTAAAATGGTTAGATTAGATATTTTACCTGATTGAAGGCACAGTGCACTTTAAGTTATGTGTATAACAAGATGAATTAATTGATTGATTACTTTATGGAACTGATTGGTCTACGACTGTATTTAAACATGGATGGAATTCATTTATGTGTTCTGATGAAGTCTACAACGTAGATGAAAGCACTTAACTAACTAATGTTAATGGTTATTAAAGTGAATTTTAGAGCCTTTTGTGGACATTCTTGGATCCGGACACCCCATTCAGCATATTTTTGTGTTTTTTTTTACTTCCTATGCTAAGCAAAGATGCCTGGTTGGTAACTCTAGACTTAAAAGAGGCTTACCTGCATAAGATACCTCCGCTTCAAAGCAGGCTACTTGCATTACCAGTTCCCTGCACTGCCCTTTGGCTTATCTACTGTGCCCAGGGTCTTCACAAAATGCCTGGCTCCAGTAATTGCTTTTTGCAGGCAAAGAAATATTCAAATATATCCATACCTGGATGATTGTCTAATTCAGGCAGAAAACAGGAACATTCTTCTAAAACATCTGGCATTTGTAAAAAGGATTCTAACTTGTCTAGGGTGCACCATAAATGAAAAAAAAAATCACAACTGGTACCCGCTCAAAAAATTACATTCCTGGGTGCAAGCTTGAATACAACTGCCCAGATGGCTTACCTTACGCCAGAAAAGCAAATGCATTTGGTAACTTACTTCAAACAGGTGGCCACAAAAACCCAACTATCTGCAAGACAAATTCTGCAAGCCTTGGGGTTCATGGCCTCCTGCATTCTTCTAATTCCATATGCAAGACTGCATATGAGGAAACTTCAGTGGTACTTAAAAAGTTTATGGAGTCAACATTGTCACAGCCTGGAAACAATTATTCCTATCATACCTTGCTTGCAACTAGAGTTCCTATGGTGGGCAGAGGCCTGCCACCAAAACAATAGACTGACATTCACTCCACCCCTGCCACCCAAACCCTAACTACAGATGCATCAGACTATGCTTGGGGGGCTCATCTGGCAGGGAAGTGCATTCAGGGCAAATGGAGCCCAAATCAAATGCACCTTCATATCAATCAAAAATAGATGCTAGCTGTACAGAATGCACTGACAGCCTTCAAGGACTACCTTCATCCAGGACAATTAATGATAAAGACAGACAACACCACAGTTATGTGGTACATAAACAAGCAGGGGGGTACACACTCCTACCCCCTTTGCAGACTAGCCATGGCATTGTGGAACACGGCCTTGACCTATCAAGTACAGCTACAAGCCCAATTCCTGCCAGGAAAGCTGAATACTCTGGCAGACGAACTAAGCAGAAATCTCATGGACCCACATGAATGGAAACTGGAACCATGGATTTTCAACATGTTGACATGCAAATGGGGGAGCCCAGACATAGATCTTTTTGCCTCACCCCAGAACTATCAGTTGGACAAATTCTGCACAAGAACTCCTCACAAAAAAGCCTGGAAAGTGGATGCTCTATCAGTCTATGCTTTTCCCCCTCTGCCTCTGCTCTCCAAAGGTCTACTAAAAGTCAAACAGGACAAGCCAAAAAATGATTTTGATTGCTCTAGACTGGCCTCGCCAACACTGGTACCCACTCCTGTGCAATGTGTCACACCTTCCACCGTGGCACCTGCCTCAGACACCTTACTTACTGTCTCAGCAGAACAACCAAATTCTGCACACTCAGCTCCAAACTTTGAATCTTGCAGCATGGCTAATCACCTAAATTCACCCTTAGCATCCCTCAGCAAACTTGTGACAGATGTCATTTTGTAGGCAAAAAGGCCTAGTAACAGAAAATCTTATGCTGACAAATGGAAAAGATTCTGTGGCTGGAATCAATCACAAGGGATAAGCACAGCAGAGCCCAGTATTCCTCAGATTTTACAATACTTAACTGAGATGCTTCACAAGGGCCTGTCTTTTTCTTCCATAAAAATCCATGCCTCAGCCGTTTCAACTCATTACAACACAGAACCTCCCCTCTTTTCTCATCCTCTGCTAAAGCAGTATCTCAGAGGGGCCAAAAACTTAAGACCACCCAGGAGAGCTCCAACCCCTGCCTGGGACCTCAGTTCTGTACTGGAAAAACTCACTCTCCCTCCTTTCGAGACAGCTGCTACTGTAGACTTAAAATGTCTCTCCTGGAAAACAGCTTTCCTTTTAGCAGTCACTTCAGCTAGAAGGATTTCCGAATTACAGGCTCTTATGGCAGTGGAGCTTTTCATTATTTTTCATGCGGACAGGGTGTCTCTCAGGACCAATCCATCCTTCATGCTTAAGGTGGTATCCAGTGTGGCTCTTAATCAGACCATTTATTTGCCAACTTTCTTTCCTAATCCACAGAACAAGGGGGAGCGAATTCTGCATTCATTGGATGTACACAGACAACTTAGATTTTACTTAAACAGGACAAAATCTCTAAGAAAATCTTGAACAACTACTGGTGGCATTTGCTGCAGGGGCAGAGGGAAAGGCTATTTCAAAGCAGACTATTTCCAAATGGATAAGCCATTGTATTCGTTTTTGCTATATGCACCATGGTAAATCTATCGCCCAGGGGATCAGATCTCATTCCACCAGGGCTGCATCTACCTCTACAGCCTTTCTCAGAGGTATTCCTACCAGAGACATTCTAGAAGCTGTTACCTGGAGCTCAGTTCATATGTTCACCAAACATTACCTTTTACCTTTCTTCTCTAAATCCAGAGTTGGCTTTGCCACTGCTGTCCTTTAGGGCCTTATAGTCGGTCCTAATGCTGTATAAATCCATCCGCCCAACCATAGCTTTGGGAATCTACCCAAATGTAATGACTGCAACAGTGAAACACGAAGAACATAGTACAGTTGTGTACACTTACCATAAATGTAGATGTCTGAGTGTATTCACTGTTGCAGTCCTGGTTACCCTCCCTCCAACCCCCTGTTTTTCTCTTACTATGCCTCTACTTTCCTTTACTATGCTTAAAAGCCTTTTTGGTGTATTTGCTTTTGTTTGGAGGTATATATTTTTATGTTTTTAATTACATAAATATTTGTCTCCCCATTTGGGGGGCACCTGACATCTGAGGCAAGAATAACTGATGTAATGGCATCGGCTGCATGTTTTATACCCCTGACGACCCAACGTCATGGAAGAAGGGACAGCAACTGATGCAGGACCCAAAACTTTGTTAATCAGGCCGACTGAGGGCAACCTGCCTGCAGATTACCCAAATGTGATGACTGCAACAGTGAATACACTCGAACATCTACATTTATGGTAAGTGTACACAACTGTACTTTACCTTACCAGACACATGGCACAGGGTTTGATTTTTAAATGGGGTAAATAATAGTCTTAAAATGGTCCCCAAGGGCAAGTAGTCTAGTAGTAACATATTAAAATTGATGGTTCACTATTCCCTATAGAGTCATGCAGCTTGGCCCCTTTTTATTGTTAGGGCTGCTATGTAGTCAAAACAAGGAAAAAGGGGGTAGTAAACTTAGGAATGGCCATGTCAAAAATATGTAATTATTCTGCTTGCTCTAAAGGGCTGAGGACTGAAAATGGGCTGGACTGCATTATTCAGAATGAGTGTAAATGGTATCACATCCCTGACTATTTACAAACCCTGCTTGTTTTCTCTTTTAAAGTTTTGCAGATTATGATTTAGTAGCATGACTTTAGTAGACTTCCTATTATGTTTCAATTTAGCAACTTATTTTATTCATGTCATATGTACACTATAGCTTATTTTGTAAGGTTCATACTAGGCTAGCTGCGGTACCTGAAATCAGAATCAAACCTTGTACCTTGTGTCTTTGAGGTGAAAATCTTAACAATTATGCCAAAGCTATTCAATTTATTCTTAGCATCTGGATTTCAAATTTCAGAGTAACCCATGGTAAGGTCCTACCTTTAGTCAATGTTTAGCATTATAGCAGCTAGCAGAAACTTCAATAAAATAAGTCAGTCTTACATAGTTTCATAAATAGCCACATACAGTTTTGAATATTATTATCACTAAAAGGCACATGTTAAAAGCACATTATGCAGTGCACAGCGTTTAACATGATACAGTTTAACTACGTGTATTTCCACTGATAGTGTATTTAATATTTCTTTTTTTAAATGAAGACATTAAACAGTATTTTCAGAAAATACAAAGGCTGAGATTCATTAATATGCCTATTGTGATGATGGTTAGCCTCCCGCTGTTTATTATCTAGTGTGATGAGGCTCAGAGCTCATTATTAATAAATAACATGAAAATGAAGTACAAAGTACAGGTAATCACTAATTCCACTGATACCTGGAGTACCTGAAGTGAAGAACAGAAAGCTGCAGTAGTGGAAATGGAATTTGATGAGCACAGTCATCAAATGTAGAAGGTGTATACTCTTCAATGGGTGCACGTGCGCTAAAAAGCGATGACAAGAAAAGCGGCATGCTAATTTAAGGGGCCATTGTACTGTTTAAATTTATTTTTTGACTGGAGTAAGGGGTGGAAATGGGAGTATAGGACAATATGAAAAAACAGGTCAGTAACCAGATGAAAACACTCAAGGGAAACAGGTATGGAAAGAATGTCATGCTGGAAGGGGAGGGGTAATACTGTTTTTGTGAGAAAAGTGCCCTTTTTTCTCCAAGAGGGAAAGGTGTGTAAGGATGCAGGGAAGGTGCGGATATATTCAGGGACCTGGCTGGGCTTGGAGTCATGAAACGAGGTCTAGCCATCAGTACTGCCATGGTAGCTGCTGTACATAAACAAAATAAAGGAAGAGAAATATAACAAAAAGAAAAAAAACTTCTTTTAAATTAAAGGATAGCAACAAAGAAAGGGAAGGAAGAAATAGGGAGAAATTGTATTACATTTATGTAAGAACTGCAAAACAGAATGTTAGAGGAGTAAGTATTTGGCAGAAAAGTAATATCAGCACCAAAACAAAAACAAAACCTTGAGGAAGAGCACAGTTATCAGACAACTAAAGCTTGCAATGCTGGGTTGTACTGTCTAACAAGGTGCTCACAGGAAAATGTCTTAATGGTGTGATATCTCCACTGGCTAGTACTGATAGGTGTATTAATTATACTTTACTTACAAAGTGCTGGAATATCATTTGGTTAGTACATGCAACTGCCTGTCTGTACTTTCCAGCTACTGCATTGCTGTCATATGTGTAAAGGCCTACCACTGAAATGACTTTCCACATGCTCCCTGACTAACAGATGAACCAGGCTCAGGAAACCAGCGGCTTGTCAATAGCAATACTGACACGTGTTACAGACTTTTATCAAATTCTACAGAATTAGTCAACTGCAAATAATGTGCTGTTTCAAAGTTATCCTTATCCGTGTTCTCACAAAGTGTATTTTTATTCCACACAGCATAATACATAGCTATGGAAAGGCACAGAAATGCAAGGTCTGCTGTGCAGAAAATGAGATCTTTCTGCAGTCCATCAGTCACCACGGCCCATGGATTTCCAGTCAAGAAGCATCTGACCTGACCTGTTATGACCTTGCATAAAGGGATGCAGTAAATTATATTAATGCTGCTGGTTGACAAAGCAGGAACTGCAAACAACTCTGCTGCTGGACTACTGACATAATCAGAGATGCAAAGAAGCCTGCTGCCCACCTTGCACAGGAGGGTAGGGTGATGAGAGGTGGACCATTAGCCGAACCACCCTTAACTGAGATGGGGGTGTTCCTTGCCTCTCTGTGTAGAATCAGACTCATCCCTTTCCCTTATTGGTGTGCTGGACCTACATGAAGACCTTTGTAGCACTCCTAGAGTCTCCTTTGGCGATGCCTCAGGTATGTGAAAGTACTTGTGAGAGAAGGGCATACTGCTGCATGGTGTAATTTAGTGCATATCACTAAATGTACCTTTTTTCTGTTGTGTAGGAACATTAGTGCTGCAAACAGTAGGAGCACCCACAAAAGGCAAGGCCTATTTTTTCACATTGTACCACTATTTGCCATAATTGTTATTTCTGCACTGAGAATAAAGTAACATTGATGGGTTTTACATATTGTTGAAATTTTAATTTTGTGTCTTCATAGGTGATGCACTATCAGGCTCCATCACTATGGATATCCCAATGCTGGAGATGAGTCGGATTCTGACAATGATGGTGATGACCAGCTGGCTCTAACAGGGATCATGGTGTCAGTGCTGGATACAGGATTTATGAAATCCAGATCCCCTACCCGGTCAGTGGACATGACCTCAATGTCTGTGGAAACAATGCAAGGCACACAGATTACCAGTGAAGGACAGGTTGTCATTGACAGACATAAGCAGGATGGTATGTTTTTCTGTGTGGCACAACCCTCACTGTATGCCACAAGTTTCACAAGACATGGGGTGGCTGGGATACTGATGTCTGTAGATGCTAAGGGTACTGACCCCACCATAAACTAGCTGTCTTAATGTCTGAATCTGGAGGGCCATCACAGGAGTTCAGGCCAGCAACACCTCAGTCTTTTCAGAGATAGTATGTGTTTTACAGAGTACTCATGATGATCTGAAGGCATGCACATCCAGCATGGGTGACATCCAGGCCATGATCCTTCACCTGGTGTCACCACTAAGGACCTCTGTTGCTCACAGGACACATATCATGTCTGGCTCTAGTGTTGATGACTGTTGTGGATGTGGAAGGTGTAGGTCAAGCACAAGTAGTGCTACCTCTTCCACTCCAGCATCTACAGAAGTTTTATATGGAAGACAAGGATGTCCATGAAGATGTAGTGGTCATGCCAGTGACCAATGACACTTCTGGTACTGCTCATCATTTACAATCTTGCAGCTCTAGGCAAGGGATTGTTACTGACTGTGACACTTCAAGGGGAGCATATCCCACAGGCAGGGGCATGCACGGGATGCCCTTACTTCTTTTATGGGTGCCCTGGACCTGTCCAGAAGACCCCGCCACAGTGATAGAACATCTGTTAAGGGTGTGTCCCAGCACTCAGGCACATGCACAAAGCAATAAATTATCTAGTTCCACACACATATCCATACACCCAGTGACAATGACCTTTCCTAGAGCATTTATGTTAGACTGCAACCCACATCATATATACACTTCACAAACTTCCCTACAGGTACAACAGTGCACACATATTTCCCTGTGGAAGACACTGCAAACTTGTGTTCCCACACCTAACTGTGCAAATGATGATCACTGTGCCCTGCCACTTGTACTTTGATAAGATCACTGTGCCCTGCCTGCCCCTTGTACTGTGATAGCTGAGTTGCTGTCATCTAATGCACATTGTGGCCAGCCTATGTATGGGTAAGTCTGGTTGTAGGCTTGCATACATCACTTTTTACTATAGTGTATGTTTTAATGCAGCACATATTATCGCACTTAAATTTGTCTTCATATATTTCAGTATTTTTGTTTATTTTTATTAAATTTTACATTTTTTTCAATGTTTGTGTGACTAAAGTCACAGCTCTGTGATTTAAATAACTGGATGCCCATTTATAAATCTGTTGGTATTTCTATCTAGTTAATCAGTGGGCAGGATTCACGAAGCCTCCGTGTAAGAGTTATAAGGCTTACACGGAGGCTGCAGTTAAACGGTGTGACGTCAGCATGTCATGCATATGCATGAGGGCATGCTGAATCACACCTAAGGCTAACACGGTCCGTGGAAGACAGTAGGGGGCGTGTCCGTAGGCCGAGCCCTGCAAACGGATACGCCCCCAGAAGAGTAAAAGTCCCGAAAGTAAACCCCCACAACAGAGTCCATGGAAATGTGAATAAACACAACACAACACATGCCCCCACAGACTACGAACATAAAATGTAGAAATTAACATCTTATAATTTTTTTTTAAATTGTAAAGATGTTTGCCCGTGAGTGCGCTCGTTTGCATGGGCGTGCCAGTAGCTTAGCCACAGTTAGCAGTCAGTGGAAAAGCATATAAGAACTAAATATGCAAAGTAACCCAAGAAGCAATAGTGTAGCGGTAGAGATGTCGGCTGAAGAGCAGGCAGTCATGGTTCGAGCCCCCACAACATCAATTTTTTTTTTTAGTGAAATAAGCATGAAACAAGTCCCTGACATATATGTACACATATAAAATTATATTTTATGTAAAATGTAATGAAATGGGCCATTTATTTTGAAGAAATGTGAGATAAAATAATAAAAAATGCCAGATGTGCCTATAGCTGAGCTACAGTTTAACAAGTTGAGTGCATCTGCCCGTAGGTGAGCAGTGGTTTAACAGGTGTAAAATGAGTGCCCGAAGGTGAGCAGTGGTTTAACAGGTGCAAAATGAGTGCCCGTATGTGAGCAGTGGTTCAACAGGTGCAAAATGAGTGCCTGTAGGTGAGCAGTGGTTCAACAGGTGCAAAATGAGTGCCCGTAGGTGGGCAGTGGTTTAACACGCTGAAACTGTGTGCCTCTAGCTGAGCTGAGCGTAAGATGCGTGCTGACAGCCAAATGAAGCGTAAACCAGCGTAACCCGTTTGCACGGAGCTGCGCACCGCGCCAACAAGCTAACCGACGGGCAACGTTGAGCAAGCTGTAACAAAACTGCCTTTACACAGACACACCTCCTAGCCTGTGTAGACAGTCATAAAATATAAAAAGCAGTGGCCAGGTTCGAACCCAGGATACCATGCACCATAGTCAAGGTACTGAACCATTAAGCCATGACAGCTGTACTTAGAAATGCCGTAATAGCAAATATATAGGAATGAATAGAAAGAGGAGCATGACAAAGCAGGTTTTGTGAAGCTGATACAATTCTAAAATGGCCAATCACAGATAAGTGCGGGAACGGCATATATAAGCCCCATAGGCGGGAATACACAGCATAACCGATTGTAGAACCAACTTGCAGCCAGAATGTCAGGTGTAGGTGAGGGTAGTTGCTTTCGAGCACAGAGGTGGGGCATTGAGGAGTCCAAATATATGGTTTGGCTCCTTCTCCACAATCATGAGGCCCAACTCATGCAGGGCCAGGTCCTGTGGGGAGCATATAGGGCTGAGGCATGGGACCAGTTGGCTCATGATCTTACCAGTGCCACAGGGATACCAAGGACTGGTGAGCAGGTCCATCACCACCATGCGGACCAGAAGAGATGGAAGCAGGACCAACTGAACCGTTGGATCCAGGAGGCCCGGCAAATGCCCAATGCCCCACTACTGAGTAAGTTACATCTAATTATTTATGTAAGAAATTAACCTAGCTGATATTATGGAGATGTGTATTCCAATATTACTTTATTTATATTACAGCTGCAGGTGTCTGTTCTGCGAACTGTAGAGCCTATGGCGATAGGCTGGTGTGGTTGCGCCACCAGGCAGGTCAGTAATCCTCTCCCTGTAACTGTAAATAAATATAAAAGTATGACAGTTAGCAAAATAGTGCAGTGTAGTCACTAAATAATAAAATGTGCAAGTAACAGTGTAAGAAGGTTTGCAAGTATTGCTTGATTACAAAAGTGTGTTGCAGTCTGTAATCCAAACAGAAAAATGAAAATGTCTGAAATAAAGTCTGAAATAAAGATGTCCCACCTGTAATATAATAGTACACAACCTGCAGCAGGCTGAAAAGTACAGCTGCAGAAGCTGAGTAAAACACACATGTGTGAAATATATCCCTGTTGAAATACTGAAACATGACAGAAGTGAGACTGTTGGAAAGGATTGTAATAACTACAGGTAAAACATGTCAATAAAGCCTAGAAGTAAGTACCATTCTGAATTGTAAAAATAAAACAAGTGAGAGAGTGTGAAAAAGAGTTATGAACCCACCAATAAAGTAGTAATAACTCCTGAATAAAGTATACTGCATTCAGTACAGAATGAAATGAATGTGGCAAGCAGAACCAAACTGCGAAATGTGTTCATAATGTTCCTGCAGCTGGAATGTGTATCCCAAAATCTGGATATGTTGCTCTCAGTCTGCAATATGAAGATAGTATGGTTGTCTGAAATACCAAATATCCACAGTTGTCTATAGCTATATAAAGCAAATGTAGCAGGATGATGTAGCTGAACAGAGCCAGATATGAACGTGTATGAATAAAAATGAAAATGTATATTGATGTAGCAGTAACATTCCTATCACCAACTTGAAGTAGTTATCACATAGGAAACTGTAGGTAGAACTGTAGTGTGTATATATCTGCAGCTATTAGAAATGTACAGCATATGTATTGGTATTTGAAGGTGTTAATTAAATTTTCTTCACCCTACCCTATAACCACATATAATCCATTCCACGTGAAATTGGTATGTGCAATCACAATTAACACCCCTGGACATTTGTCCTGTTGGGTCATACATATTTGCATGTACGTTGATGCATCTGCCCTGTTCATACATCCAAACCTGATGGCCTGTTGCCATCAATCAATCCTGCATGTTGTTGGACTGTGTATTGCTGTTCAAATTATGCATGTGTTATGCTCGCTGTTCAATGGTGTGAATATCTGGGTGTTTGGTTAATGGGAATACTAATGCATGCTGTTACAACTAATTGTGAATGGTATTGTATGTTACTAACCCAAACTGTCATGACATAATGCAAAACATAGGACAACAGGGAAGGCGGGTTCCAGCGGACCCACCTCTCCCACCTCAGCTGGCGAGTGCACCTGGCAGTAGTGCCCAGTCCGGACCCTCCTCTGGTGGCCCTGTGCCACCTGCGGGTGGAAGCGCTGCAGGGGATGGGGCTCGTCCCCTCTCTGCAAGTGTGGCCAGAGGTGAACCACCACTCACCCTCCGTAGCGTCCGGACTGTGGTGCGTAGGGAGATCCAGGAAGCTGTCCTTGGGCCCATACGCCAGCTTGAGGCACAGGTGGCACAACTAACGGGCATGCCTGCTGCCTAGCCTACACAGCCCCCAGCACATCCCCATCCTGGGCAGTGAAGGCACAGTGGCAACTGCCCATGGGTGGGGATATCAGTTCCACTGTTGCCATCTGTGGGCTCATGGGCTCTAGATATCCAAACATCCGTCCCCGTCAATTGTGTAACCCCCCCACATGTGTCATACACTGACCCTGTATGCGTCTTGTTTGTCTTGTCTGTTGACCTACCCAACCTACCTCCCCAGCTATACCAACTTCCTTTACCTGACATACCACTCTCACCTGAAAAAAAAAAAGGGCACTCTGTACCCACAAAAAAATTACGCCCCATACATAGCTTCCCATTTCGCACACATGTCTGCTGGACATGGAAACTGTCAATTACAATTGGCTGTACAACAAGTATTATTGTTGTCCTTACACCTCTCTCAGGGGTGGAAGGTTTCAAATGTCACACCAAATTACAAACATATGCACAGCTGTTGCTGATGAAGAAATGGGCAGCTATGGGCCTTACCTACATCCCTCCTGCAAAACCCAAGCTTGTTTCCCTACTGTCTTACCCTCTTTGTGACCCCTTTTTCACCACTTTCCTGTCTCCCCATTTTCATTTCTTTCAAAGAAAATAGCGCGGGTGTGCGCCAGAGTAAGCACTGTTAAGCGGTTGTAAGCGGGTGTGCGTGGAGCTGAACGCCAGTGCGCATGCGGGAGCTCCACGCACACCAGCACTAACCCGGTTACAACTGCTTAAAAGTGCCTTAGTCACTCTGAATGACAGGTCCTGTAGTCTGTTCAAAAGCAAAATAAAATCCCACTGTCAGTCCCGAACCCAGGACCTTGGAAACAGTAGTCTGCATGACTTACCACTAAGCCATGACTGTTATATAAGAACATTGTGCTACAATAAATACATCATGTAATAGTAGGAATGAATGTAAAGGGAATATAGGATGTGTAGTACACAAAGCATGTCATGTATATTTACTGTCAAATCTAGTGGATTTCTATAATAGTAGTGTGCGAACAGAAACAGCCATGCTAGTTGGTAGCTAGTAGGTAATAATGTCACTGTAGCACCTTGCAAGCCACACACATACTCACAGCAGGATAATCACTGCCCATACCCCACAACCTCTTACAGGAACACATCCGGACCAAGTAATAAAATATGTGGAGCAAAAGGCCAAAAACAGGGACACATTCCAAATAATGTTACAACAAACTTAGACAGTTCAGAGAGTAACAGGTTCTGCATTTTGTTGGATGTTTGGAAGGGTATGAAGTCTGAAACTTAAATGTTTGTCACTATAGTCTGACTTGAGCCCACAGTGATTTGCCAGAAAGAGCTGTTCATGAGATATTGACCAAAATATGAGGCAGAAATGTGGACAACCTGCAAATATCTGTACACTTGAGAGGTCTGACACTGCCATATTTGAATAGTTAAGAGCCTAGACATAGCAACAGTGACTGAGTTACAGGGATGCCCCACAAACTCCATGTGAAATGTACAAACAGTAGGCAGAAAGGTGTTACAACACATGCAATGGTAACTATGAAGTCCTGAAAGTATGCATCACTTGCACGGCAGAAATAGTGTAGTAATACATATACTCATGCTATCCCACAGTCCAAATGCAGAATACCAGACAATTTAATGGGTGTACCCCACTGATATGTACCATTCCATGAGGCAGATAAAAGATGCAACTGAGAGTCTCTGGGGCCTGCTCATCAGCATACTCAAATACCCCAATAGATGTCAAGGCCCACACCATGGCCAGACCACACTGCATGCAGTAACACCCTAGCAGATATAGCAAGCATTCCAAGGTGTGAATGTACATGGAAAATAGGAAAGCCACAGCAACACACTACAGTCAAGACACCTAGCAGGCATACAAGTAGTGAATGTAAAGGGCAAGTATTGAAGCCATAGCAACAAAGTGCAAGAGCCACTGCTATACACCAGTTACACCACATGTCCCACAGGAAAGCACACACACCCACATTAACAGTAGTAGTAGTCTTAGGTGTCAGTGTACATACACACTTAGTACAGGAAACTGGAGAAATGAATGGGGAAATGTTAATCTACAACACAGCCGGAAATATGAGAGAGATACTAACCTTTACACTCACAGAACAGTGTCCACAGCATACCAGCATGGTCCCTGCCCTTAAAATCTGAAAGGGCTACGCCTATCTCACATACCTCTTTATAGCACTGTCCTGAAATCACAGTGAGAACTGCAATCAGTACACAACTGGCTGCATGCAATTAGCAAATGCTGGCTAACAATTGGTGCAGAGGCCATCACATGGACATATGCAGATACCTACAAAAGCATGCTGTACTCCCATTCCACACATGCAATACTTTCATTGCACCCTGTGGAGGTAGGGAGAGACAGAGAGAGAGAGAGACAGAGAAAAAATAAAAATAAACATACACAAACAAAACCAGTCAGCAACAACCACTTGAAAGCTGACAACTGGCAAGTGGAGCAGCAGGACACAAAACCAGATGGCAACACAAGCAGCTGTGACAAACACAGGTAATGTAAAGTAATACTATAAAAGTCTACATACTGTGAACCCTCCATATGTGTCATTGGTCTGTATCCATATGTATATGAAGATGTGCAAAGGGCAGGGGACATACAGCAACTATCAGTGAAGGCTGTACATACATATGTATGTGAGAGCATCTATGTGCACATATCAATGTAGGTTGAATGTAGGTTGTAGTGCAATGTACAAAGTAGGTTTTACAGTTATGTATGTTTAGCAGTATGTTAGTGTGTGTATACAGTTTTGTAAACAAGCATGTTGATATACCTATCTATCATATGGATACGTATGTATGTCAATATATGTATGTATGTATATATATATATATATATATATATATACATATATAAATAATATGCATATATGTATACATACATAGGGAGAGACGTAGGAATACATAAACAGATGTAGATAGATAGAATATGTACAAACATATATATGTAATACACATATACAGATATAGATATATGTAGATACATATACATAGACAGACAGATCTGACTATCTACAGGTATGACTGTATATGATGATCTCACACTCCCCCTGTCCCACCCCCTCTGTCACTCTCACCCCCTCTCTGTCACACACACCCCCTCTCCATATCTATAGCAATATATGTACATCAGTATATATATGTGTATATCTATACAGACATATATATATATATATATATATATATATATATATATATATATATATACATATAGATATATCTATATACATATATATATAGAGAGAGAGAGAGATGTATATATATTCTGAGTGAGGCACATGTATACAGATGTATTGCAACAGGTGCCTGGTGACAAAGGCATGGAGTGAACACCAGTGTCAAAACTGGAGTACCATACCCCATTTCAAATCACCTACACCAGTAACCACCAGATATGTGATTGGCTGCCCACCACTGCATGTGTCAGGGGTGAACAGGGTCATAAATGTGTACAATAGTCCCCCCAATGATATTCACAGTGGCACACTATTCCTGGAATACCTGCCATGGTATGTGTCAGCAGACATGGTGTGTCAGCTATGGACATGTAGGTCAGTGTACCCCTCCACGCCACATAATGGCTGCCACGGTATGTACCTCACATGACAGCTACAGTTATGGAGAAGGACACAGTGACATGTACAACACTGTGAGAATGCACTCAAACACATTACCAATGCACAGTGACTGACAACACCACAGAGTACACACATACTACCCACATAGAGTTTACAACTCCTGGATTTACATACTTAAGTCACACCCATGACAGATGTCCAACAACCATAGTAACACCTCACATCATCCACAACCTAAATGACTGCTGTGTGTTGTCTGTGACACTGCAATAGAGAGCACATGGTGGAGGTACAGGTTCCTACCCACAGATAAGACATACCCTGCAATAAACCACACAGCGTTAAGAAGCAAGACTCTCCATGAGTACATGTCACACATACCCCTGCTGAATGTTAGTCAGATAGGTAATATGCCATATGAGTCACCCTGTGTAACTGTTTGACAGCAGCAGGTACCATCACATCACATGTGTCACAATGGTCAGGGTAGCAGAACAGTATGCTGCTGTAGTCCAAGGGGCAATAGCATATTGTATTGTATTGTATTGTAATGTATTGTTTTCAAAAAGGACAAAAATACCCAAATTTTTTTCTTTGGCTCTAAAGGGGGTTGGATGATTTTTGGTTTGGTTGGAAAATTTTTTGGAAGGTTTTGTAGGGGTTTCAAGCAAAAATTTAAAGTTGGGGCTTAAAACCCTCCTTTCCAAAAAAAAAAAAAAAAAAAAAAAAGAAAAAAAAAAAAACAAAAAAAAAATAAAAAAAAAAAAAAAAAAAAAAAAAAAAAAAAAAAAGAAAAAAAATAAAAAAAAAAAAAAAAAAAAAAAAAAAAAAAAGAAAATAAAAAAAAAAAAAAAAAAAAAAAAAAAAAAAAAAAAAAAAAAAAACAACCCCCCCCCCCCCTCCCCCCCCCCCCCCCCCCGCCCCCCTCCCCCCCCCCCCCCCCCCCCCCCCCCCCCCCCGCTCCCCCCCCCCCCCTCCCGCCCCCCCCCCCCCCCCCCCCCCCCCCCCCCCCCCCCCCCCCCCGCTTTAAAACAAAAATTTTTTTTATGGAAGAAAGGGATTTTTTTGAAAAAATGTAGTTAATAAAATGCCAAGGGCCTTCGGGAGCTACATTTAAACAATTTGCACCCCCTGGGGAAGGGTTTTAACGGTGTAAAGGGGGAGTTCCCCGGGGGAGCAGGGTTTAAACTTCTTTGGGTGCCCTGGACCGGGGTTCCAAAGGGGCCCAAAATGATGCCTTTTAAGGGGGGCCCCAGTGGAAACATGCAAAAGAATTTTCTTTTTAACACCTTAAAACCCCCGTGTGCCTTTCCTGAGTTTTATTTTGCTGCCCCCACCAAATAACTTAAAACCCCAATAAACCCCTTTTCCCGGGGCCCAAAAACCTAACGGCAAAGGTTGTCCCTCCCCTTTACAAAGACCCCTTCCCTGCCTGTTTGTAGGAACATTTCTTTTTAAAAAAGAAAGTGGCCGGGTTTTTGGGGGAACCCTTTTTTACCTTGAAACCATTTTTCAAGGTATGAACCACAAATGCATTTAAATTTTTGCCAAAATTTTTAAAAATTTTTTGGAATTTTTTAATTTTAAAAGGGGTGACAAAGAAAGGTTTTTAACGGGACCCCAATTTAAAATTTGGGTTTTTTCACAGAAAAAGGGGAAAAAGGATTAAAGCCCCGGGGGGAAAAATTAAAGGGCAAAACCGGAGGTGGCCAATTGGGGCGCCAGAATGTCATGTAGGTGAGGGATTGCTTTAAAAAAGCACGGGGAAGGTGGGGCTTGGGGGCCCCCCCAAAAAAAGGGTTTGGCCCCCTTCCCCAAAACAACCCATAAAAGGCCCAAACCATGCCCCCGGGCCTTGGGGGAACAAAAAAGGGAAAAATTTTCCCATTTTTATTTTTTTAAATTGAAAGGGGTTTTTTCCCGGACTTTTTTGGCAGGGTCCAAAAAACCACCATGGGAAAAGAAAAAAATAAAAGAAAAGGAACCCAAGAATTTGGGTAGGACCCCCGGCAAAGCCCAAGGGCCCCCACAACATAATTTTTTTTTTATGAAAAAATTTAAACCAACCCCTAAATTTTATAATTTTACCAAAAAAAAATTTATTTTTTTAAAAAGAAAAAAGGGCCTTTTTTGGAAAAAATGTAAAAAAAAAAGCCAAGGGCCCATGGGCTGGTGTTTAAACCCAAGGGGGTTAGTAACCCTCCCTGGTAACTTTTTAAATTAAAATATAAAAGGGTTGACAGTTTTAAAGGGCAAAATAGTCCCCGTGTAGCATTTAAAAGGTGCAAAAAGTGTGGGGTTTTGGAAAGTTTCCAAATTCAAAAGGGGTTTTCCCCAGTTTTAACCC
The DNA here is from genome assembly GCF_019279795.1 of Protopterus annectens. Classification (NCBI taxonomy): domain Eukaryota; kingdom Metazoa; phylum Chordata; order Ceratodontiformes; family Protopteridae; genus Protopterus; species Protopterus annectens. The sequence continues at coordinate 703,286,645 of NC_056736.1, forward strand.
AAAAAAAGGGTTGTCTAAAAAAAGCTGAAAAAAAGATGTCCCACCAAATAAAGGAAAACCAACAACCCCTTTGCGGGCTGAAAAGTCCCCAAAGCTTGAGAAGTGAAAAAACTGTTTAAAATTACCCTGTTGAAATCTAAAAATAAAAGAAGTGGCCGGTTAAAGGATTGAAAAATAAAAGGTAAAACCAAAAAAGCCAGAAGTGTCCCAAATCCGAATTTGAAAATAAAAAATGAAAGGGGGTTGAAAAGATTTTTGGGAACCAAAAATTTAAAATGGTAAATAAGGGGGGGAAAAAGGTATATCCCCCCATAGGGGGGAATAAAATAAAAAGAAAACCCAAAATTTGCGAAATGTGGTTATAATGTTTTTTCACCCGGGGGGGTTTGGGACCCCAAAATTGGTTTGGCCCCTTAAAATCGGGGCCCAATATGCAGGGAGGTTTTTGGGAAATACCAAACATCCCCCGGTTGGGCTATACTAATAAAGGGGCCAAAGGGTAGCAGGTGAAATGGGCCTGAAAAAACCCGGGAAATAAACCCTTTGGGAATAAAAATGAAAATGATATTGAGTAATTTAACAATTTTTTTTAAAAATTAATAGTTATAATTAGGAAATTGTATTAAAACTTTATTTATTTTAACCTGCGGGGCCTTTTAAAAATGTAACCCTAGGGGATTGGTTTTGAAGGGGTTAAAAAATTTTTTTCCCCTTAAAACCCAAATAAAATAAATTACTTTGAAAAGGTAGTGAATCACAATTAAAATGGAAAAGTCCGTTGGGTTTCAATTTGCTTGTTACGTTGTTGCATCTGCCCTGTTCAAATAAACCCAAATGATCCCCCTGTTATAAATCAAACCCTGCAGGGTTGGACGTAAAAGGCGGGTTAAAAAATGTGTGTTATCCCTGTTAAATTTGAAACTGGGGGGTTTGGAAAGGGAAAAACAAACAGGTTTTAAAACAATTGTAATGGTAGAATTTTAAAAACCAAAACCTGTTTTGAAAATAAAACAAGGAAAAGGGAAAGGGGGTTAGGGAACCCACCTTTTCCCAAAAAAAGCGGGCGAGTAAAAAGGGGAAAGAAGCCCCCAAGCCGGAACCCCCTCGGTGGCCCTGCCCCCTGCGGGTGGCCCTCGGGAATGGGGCTCTCTCTGCAATTGGGGCCGGAGGTTTGGAAAACCCCCAAAACCACCCCCGGGGGGCCCCATGCTTAATAAAGCTTTTCCTTGGGCCCCTAACGGCCAGTTGAAAGGTGGAAAAAAAAAAAGGGTTTTTGTGTCCCGTAACACCCCACACCCCCTTGGGATTTAACACATGGAAACTGAGGGTGGGGATATATTCCACTTTGGCCATTTTTTGGGTTTTTGGGGCCCCCTATATCCAAAAATCCTTCCCGTAAATTGGGTTGTAACCCCAATTTAACCCCCGGGACCCTGTTGGGTCTTTTTGCTTGTCGTTGACCCCCCAATCCTCCCCGTTATACCCAAACCTTCCTTTCCACAAAAATCCATGGGGACTTGTACCCCAAAAAAATTACCCCCATTTTAGCTTTCCCCCAATTTAATTCGGGGTGGGAAGGGGAAATTTAATTTAAAATTGGCTTTTACAACAAGTAATTATTGTTGTTTTTCCCCCTTTCTAAAAAGGGGGGAAAGGGGGTTTAAAAAGCACCCAAAATTAAAAAAACCTTAAAAGCTGGCGAGGAAAAAAGGGGCAGTATGGGGCCCTTCCTCTTCCCTTTCCCCTGCCCCCCAAAGGGGGGGCTTTTTTCCCCCTCTGCAATTTTGGGGAAAACCCTTTTTTTCCCCCTTTTCCGGGGCCCCCCACTTTTTTTTAAAGAAAAAGCGGGTTTTTGGGTGCCGTTGGGGCCGGTTTGGAAAAACGGGTGTGCTGGGCCCTAAAGCCCCGGGCCCCCCTCCGGGAGTCCACTAACCCCGGGTTAAAAGTTAAATTTTGCCTTTGGGTCACTCTGAATAAACAGGCCCCGTAATTGTTAAAAGGCAAAAAAAAACCCACTTTTTTTGCCCGGCCCTTTAAACCCTACCCCCCGCATAAACTTCCCCCTAAACCATTCCCCCTGAAAAAAAAACATTGCCCCACAAAAAATTACCCTTTAATAGTAGGAAATGTTGTAAAGGGGGAAAATATAAAATTGGGGTGTACAAAAGATTTTTGTTTTTCCCCTTCTCTAGGGGGGAAATTTCAAAAATTAACAAAAAGCCAGCTTTTGGGTGTAAAAAAAGGGAAAAAGGGGCCTTTACACCCTTGAAAAACCCAAAACCCCTATTTCACCCCGGATTTTCCCCCTTTCCCTCCCCAAAATTTTTTTAAAAAGGAAAATGGGGGGCCAAGTAAAAAATTGTGGGGGCGGGCCAAAACCAGGGACCAAAAACCCAAAAAAAGTTACAACCTTAAAATTTCCAAGTAACGGGTTTCCTGATTTTGTTAAAGTTTAAAATATGAAGCCCCGAAAACCTTAAAATGTTTGTTCCACTAAGCCTGACTTTAAAAGGGAAATTTGCCAAAAAAACTTTTAATGGGGAATAATTGAAAAATATGGAGGAGAAAAAGTGGAAACCCTGAAAATTTCTGTACATTAGAGGTTGAAAAAACGCCATTTTGGGAATAGTTAAAAGCCTTTAGCCCCTTAACCCAACATACTGGGGAAAACAGGGATCCCCAAACCTCCAGGAAAATGGCCCAAAAAAATAGGGAGAAAGGGGAAACAACACTTTCCAAATTTTTAAAAAAAATTGAATTTCCGAAAGAAACATTCCTTTTTTGGAAAAAATTTAAGGGTATAATTAAACAAAATGTTTTCCCAAGTCACGGGCCCAAAATACCAGAAAAAGGGGTGCCCCATAAATATTCCCAAAATTATGAGGCAGAAAAGGGGAAAACCCTGAAAATTTTTCCTTGGGGCCTGACACTCCAAAATTTTTAAATAGTTAAGGGCCCCAACCCCATCCCAACCCAATGATGATTTAAAAAGGGTTTCCCCAAGACCCCAAATGTAAAATGTACAAAAATAGGAAAGGGGCCACAGCAAAACTAAAGCCCAAAGACCCCCTTGCAGGCAAAATAGTGAAGTAAAAAATATTAACCCATCCCAACAAATGCAAAAAACCAGCTTTTTAAAGGGTTCCCCAGGAAAGACCACCCAAAAATTAAAAGTATAGAGTTTTGGGGGGTGTCAGGTCCCAAATACCCAATTAAGTAAAAGGAAACCCCTGGAGAAATGAATGGGGGAAATGAATTACAACACCAAGGGGAAAAAATGGAAAATAAAACCACAGAAACCACACTCCCAGAAAGGCCCTGCCCTTAAAATCTGAAAGGGCTAGGCCTTTTAAAACAAATCAAACCCACTGCCTAAACCCCATTTAAACTCCCCAACAAAAACACAACCCAAAATTAAAAAATGTGGAAACTTGGTGCAGGGCCATCACATTGGACAAAAGGGAGAAATAAAAAATGTTAAACTCCCAGTAAAAGGGAAAATATTTTCCTTTACCCTTGGGGAAAGGGGAAACCCAGAGGAGAAAGAACGAAAAAAAAATAAAAAATCAAAAAACAAAACCATCAGGCAAAACCCCTTAAAAAGGGGCCTACAACGGGAAAGTGGAGAGAGGACACAAAAAGAGGAAAAAAGAGGGAAAACACAGGAATGAAAGAATACAAAAAGGGCTAAACAACCCTCCATATGTGTCATTGGTCTGTATCCATATGTATATGAGGATGTGCAAAGGGCAGGGGACATACAGCAACTATCAGTGAAGGTTGTACATACATATGTATGTGAGAGCATCTATGTGTACATATCAATGTAGGTTGAATGTAGGTTGTAGTGCAATGTACAAAGTAGGTTTCACAGTTATGTATGTTTAGCAGTATGTTAGTGTGTGTATACAGTTTTGTAAACAAACATGTTGATATACATATCTATCATATGGATAATTATTTTATGTAAATATATTTTTATATTATATATATATATATATATATATATATATATATATAAATATGCATATATGTATACATACATAGAGAGAGTTAGGAATACATAAACAGATGTAGATAGATAGAATATGTACAAACATATATATGTAATCAAATACAGATATAGATATATGTAGATACATATACATAGACAGACAGATCTGACTATCTACAGGTATGACTGTATATGATGATCTCACACCCCCCTGTCCCCCCCCTCTGTCACTCTCACCCCTCTCTGTCACACACCCTCTCCATATCTATAGCAATATATGTACATCAATATATATGTTATATTATACAATATATATATATATATATATATATATATATATATATATATATATAATAAAAGATATATCTATATACATATATATATATTTGGGGGTAAAAGAGGGGGCCTGTTACAGATGTATTGCAACAGGTGCCTGGTGACAAAGTCATGGAGTGAACACCAGTGTCAAAACGGGAGTACCATACCCCATTTCAAATCACCTACACCAGTAACCACCAGATATGTGATTGGCTGCCCACCACTGCATGTGTCAGGGGTGAACAGGGTCATAAATGTGTACAATAGCCCCCCCAATGATATTCACAGTGGCACACTATTCCTGGAATACCTGCCATGGTATGTGTCAGCAGACATGGTGTGTCAGCTATGGACATGTAGGTCAGTGTACCCCTCCCCCACATAATGGCTCCCCATGGTACGTACCTCACATGACAGCTACAGATATGGAGAAGGACACAGTGACATGTACAACACTGTGACAATGCACTCAAACTCATTACCAATGCACAGTGACTGACAATACCACAGAGTACACACTACCCCACATAGATTTTCCCAACTCCTGGATTTACATACTTAAGTCACACCCATGACAGATGTCCAACAACCATAGTAACACCTCACACCATCCACAACCTAAATGACTGCTGTGTTTTTCTGTGCCACTGCAATAGAGAGCACATGGTGGAGGTACAGGTTCCTACCCACAGATAAGACATACCCTGCAATAAACCAAAAGGTTTTAAAGAAGCAAGACTCCCCATGAGTACATGTCACACATACCCCTGCTGAATGTTAGTCAGATAGGTAATATGCCATATGAGTCACCCTGTGTAACTGTTTGACAGCAGCAGGTACCATCACAAAATGTGTCACAATGGTCAGGGTAGCAGAACAGTATGCTGCTGTAGCCCCGGGGGCAATAGCATATTGTTTTTTGTATTGAAATTGTTTTGTTTGTGTTGTTTGTATTGGTATGTAGAGGTGCCTCCTTCGGGGAGTGGAACCACTGCTGCTGGGGCCAGTGTACAGGTACATATCCTTTTAGTCAGGCTTTTAAAGTTTTGTGTGTTTAGCCCCTTTGGAGTTCATGTAGCATGCAACGGGGATACCATCAGGCCCCATTCATGTTGTGTATCTGCCCTGGGGGTTTGGTTTTGTGATGACAGGGAGGTTACGGTCAGCTGGGATAGGTTTGTCTTATTTTGGGGGGGGGGGGAAACCTGCACTGAACCTGTCTGCCACAATGTTGCCAATATCTGTGGGTTCAGTAAAATTATTTGTTGTTTTTACTAACTATGAGCATAGTGGAGGGTTTCTGACCAGGTTGCTAACATAACTGAAGAAGGCCTTGTGGTTATCTTTAGTGTCCCTGTTGATTTCCCTCTCAAAGTTGCTCATGGATGTTTGTAGGGAGAAAATGGGCTCCTTACTAGTGCTGATCAGACATGCCTTTTTATGGAATTATGCTCTGTCTTGCAGTAGCTTCCATCTTTGTTATACAATCTGTCTATGGCTGGGGTCCACCAGACAGGATGCTGTCCCTTTGTGGAGAGTGTCTTGGTCTTATATGGGATTGCATGATCCATGCATTCTTGGAGATGTCCGTGAAATAATTTGTAAAGGGGGTCAGCATTGTGGGTTGTTTCTTCCACTGGCCCAGTGGGCTGAAAGGATACCATGTCACTGTTACAAAGTGTAAAGTTTGCATTTGAAATGTTATTCACTATAGTCGTTTGTGCTGGTGGTGGAGGTGGGATATGTATATCCAGGGCAATTAGTTTGTGGTCAGCTCACAGTAGTTGATGATGTCCCCATACAGTACCTAGATAAAAACCCCCCAGAGTGAGGAGGTGCTTTGGACCTGAATCAGTGTTCTGACTGCTGGGGTTTGGTAGTATGTCTATGGAGTGTCCCAGGTACTGTTGCACAGTTGGGCTGAGCACTGATACCTGCCCTTTTTCATGTGTATCCACCATTAGACAGACAGATGCTATTTTGTGAGATATGTTGTATCACAACAGTCAGTAGCATGTGTAGTATGTGTGCCAAATTCTGCTGACATTTTTTGCTGATATCAGGTTTTTTCCCCAGGACCATGGCTCCCCAAAGCAATCCAGCTTACTCCACCCTGAGGATGAGGAGATACACGAGAGCCTGGTGCAATTATGCAATACTTTTTTCCCCCCAGCCAGAATCAGCAGGAGAGGGCTGCACTGTGGCAAGACCTGGTCCATCTTTTCGGGGAAAAAAAATTGAAAATAAAGGGCCCTGGGGGAACCAAGGGGTTGGGTGGGGGGTGGCTACACATCCCCACTCACCAGACTGGAGGGACTACTCATAAGTGTTGGGGCTCCACCCCCAGCCAAAAAAGAAAATGCATTATGATGGAGGCTGGACCCCGCAGCAGCAAGACTACAGCGTGCAGGTAATATGCCATATGTATAGTTGACTGTTGTGTACACTGGTAGTTAATGCATGTGTGAGGTGTGTCCTTGGTTTGTAGCTGTCATCATAGTATTTAATGTGCAAGTGTGATTTCCTCAATATCAGCAGCTGACCTGTGAAAGGCGACTGTTGTACTACTGACCTGTATCATACTAGTAACAATGGCACAGTTGTGCCCACTGACATTAGTTTCCTCACTTCTGCAGGTCCCCCCTGTAACAGCAATGCAGCCTATCCATGCTGGTAAATGTGTATTAACAATACCTTTAATAGTCTTGATAGTAATAGTAATATTAGGCTCACTGAGTAGTGCTTTTGTTTTGTGCAGGTGTTTTGTGTGTTGATTTTAACTGAGTATGTGAAGTGTGCAACTGTGTGCATGTGTGCATGTGTGCATGTGTGCACTGTGTGCATGTGTGCACCTGTGCATGTGTGTGTGCATGTGTGGGACCCTGTGTGTGGGATGTGTGCATCACGGGTTTTGTGTGACATTGTAAACTGTGTTTCCTTTTTCCCCTCCCACAGGTTCTGGTGCTGCTCTGGTGTCATGTAGCACGGAACCTGAATCAGGTGCCGTGGGTACTGATAATGATGACATCTGTGTAATGGGGGGCCAGGGCCCCATTGGTCAGCCAATTGACAGTACACAGCTGTAAACCCCCAAACAATGCGCGTTATCCTGCCAATACACCCTTTGTCACCAATGTCCCTAGGTGATGGACAGGGGGCATTGACCGGGGTTGGGTATCTGTGGCACATGTGGTCGGGCCCCTGAGATGGTACCACACAGACAGATGTCCGGGGGTTTCCCGTGGGAGCATCCGTGGGCTTTCCCCCCAGGCATGCCCACAGAGGTCTTACAACCTCAGCTATGTTTGGGTTGTCATGCAGGCACAGCCCGTTGGGGTACACCAGACAGGGTCTGGGGGAGCTGACAGCATGTGCCATGACTGACGGTATGCGTGACTTTGGGCCCCCATTTTTCCCCGATGTCATAGACAGGCGTTGTGGGGACATATTAGCCCCGGTTCCACAACAATGTCCTGAGCCAGGGCGATGGTGGAAGGTTGATCGGCGTGGTATGCCAGCAACAGCAGCAGCTGGCAGTTGTTGAGATGACAACGGGGCCCCGGCCCCCCTAGTGCCAGCAGCCCCCAGCAATGCGGGGTTTGTGCGGTCATCAGCCCGCCCCAGGAGACCAGGGTGCGTGGCTCTGGCCGGGCCCCGACAGGGATCTGTGTCCAGTCAACGAACACCTGCTTCTGATGACAGTACCCAGTCTGGGTTGGTACGGATGGTCCGTACCCCTGCAAGGCACAGGTGTTCCTGGCCAGAGACACTGATCTGTATGACCTGGCAGGTACAGTCTGTGGCTGTCCACAAACACCAGTATATGGCAGCCATGAGGTGGAACTGTGTGCATCCATACCCCGGAATTGACAACACCTAGGGCTACCCACACACACACTGCATCAACATTGCCCCACCTTGTACTGCTGTCCCTCCCCAAAAAATACACATACATGTCAATTGGTGGTATCGGTGGCTGACTCAGGCATACCAAGTTCACACCCTGTGCATATGATGAAACTGTGCCACCTCCTGCAATCTGTAACATCAGTGCAGGTACAGGTTAACATGTTGCTGATGCACAGGGTGACAAAAGACATGTAGTAATAGTATCATGTTGTTAACAGTATGTGTGCTGATATAATTGTGGGTATATCCCAGCATGCCTGATGCAGAAAGGGGATGATTGTCATGTACTGTTGTCTACACCCATGGTAAGTACCATAGTGTATCATCTGCACATTTTTGGCATACTGGTGGTAAGGATGTCAACAGAAGGCTACATACATAGGTAGCACAGGGGATAAGGTAATAAAGTATTGATACAATGATGGACATGTAAACTGAAAGGGGCATGTTGCCCACACTGGACTCTGCAATGCAGATGTTTGAGGATGTTGATATGTGTGCAGTACTCCCTGGTACAGGACACACAGGAGCACCCTAGCACTGCAAGCTCACATCTCTTTGCTAGACAGCCCCAACACACAAAACTAACTGTCACAGGAGGGGGTCCCCATACATGTCAGGGATACTGTGGTGGCAGGCCAGGTACCATACATCCTACTAAGTATGGAACCACTGAGTGAAGGCTCAGTGTCTGTTTTTTGACATTTTATTACTGCAGGTATGAGCACCGGGGATTCCATCCAGTTATAGAACATCCTGACGGTAGATGGTCAGAACACTTGTGTGCACTGAGACTGGCCCCTAGTCATCTGACCTGTGTATTCCCATGTACATGTGTATAGTGCCTGCATATTTGCACTGTTACCTACTGGAAGTGGAACAGCTTGTTTGTTGTACAATGGACTACATGCAGCCCTGCTTACTGTAGCTTTGTTTGCATGCATGTTTGCTTGCAGTTACCCGGGAAAATTCCCCACCTGCAATGCAGAGTTACAGAGCTTCTGTGGACTCCTAGTGACATCTGCATAGCTTGCTATATGTATGTCCATGTCTCACTTGACAGAATGTCACTGTTTGTCCTGTTCACATGCGTTGCCTGTGACACATTGCATATGACTTACCTGGCATTTGCCCCGTGAGCAGTCATATATGCCTGTGCTAACTAATCACGGGCACTACACCCTCAGATACTCACCTTCTGTTGGACCACCTGCTTCGCTAGGGATGGCCACCTGTCCCCCCTGGGTTTTGGGATATTGGCAAAGGCTCTTGCTACCCCATAGGGGTTTTTGGCAAGGCTAAAAAGGACAAACCCACCCCCATAGGTATCACAAGGGATAAGAATAAGAGTAATGCTACTGAAAGTCTAAACCTCAAGATGCATGCACTAAAACTCTCCTTAGCATGGAGAACATCGATATCTGTGCAGTAACAGATCCTGGTTCAGGGCTCCCGAGAGCCCCCCAGCACTACCAGGTTATACCTCATACCTTTTTGGTCCCAAAACTTGGACGAACCAAAAAATGGGGGGTATGATATTCATCAAAGATACCCACACCTCCAGGTTGGTGGAAAAGAAAATCAGAGACTATCCATGGTTGGGAAAAACTGCCTTCCGGGTTTTAAAAGCCACCCTCCCAAACCCAGGAACCCCCCCGGCCTTCCTGAGAACATGGAAAATATGAAGGTCTCCCAAACACCATTATATTGGGGGGTTTAACTACCCAAACATAGACTGGGAGGATGACTCTAGCCCCAACACCCTACCCCAAAGGTTCCTACAATTTATAAACTTAAATGCTATGGAACAACACCCCCACAAGGGGGGAAAACATACTGGACCTGATCATCACCAACATGGGGACTCTATGCTCCAGACCAGATTTTATCCCTCACTGGTAAGATCAGACCATAAACTAATCTCACTGGATATTCACACCCCAAACCCCACCCCTGCCCAGAAAACCACAGTGAAGCCCTTTCTCAAAAAGCAAATTCCCCTCCTAAAAACCCGAGGTGGAACCTTCAAAGCCCCTGGGCCTGTGGAAAATCCCAGACCGCAGAATCCTCTATAAAGCATTCTATGGACACCTTCAGGAATGCATGGATCATGATCCCAAATAAAACCAAGACCCAATCCTCCAAAGGCAGGCGTCCTGTCTGGTGGCCCCCAATAAACAAACTATACAATAGAAGGAGGAAGCTACTAAATGATGGGCAAAACCCCAAAAAGGAAGGCATCACTGATCAGTATTAGCAAAACTAGGGCACTCAAAAAATTGTCTAAGGCCAGCAAAAATTACAGGACACTAAGGATAATCACAAGTCTTTTTTTTTAGTTATGTTAGGAACCTGGGTGGTAATTCCCAGATATGCTCAAAAAGGTTAAAAAAACCCCAAAACCCACAGACATTGCCAACATCCTGGACAGGTTCGGGAAACCCCCCCTCCACCCAAAAGGGCAAATTTATCCCAGCAGAGTGCTGCCCCTGACATCTCAGATGCTCAGGTAAGAGCCCCTCTCCAAAAAAACCGCATAAATGGGACCAGACAGTGTCCCGGGCTGTGTCCTACATGAACTCCAAAAAGGCTAAACCCAAACATAAACTACTGTTCAATCCCCAGCCTTACTACAGGATATGTGCCCAAAAAGTGGGTACAGCAACAGTGGTCCCCTCCTTAATGGTGCCTCAACGGATCCTGGAAAATATTTTACCCCAAGCCCATTTTCAAAGCTATGGAAAGGATCATCATGGACCTCATAAATAAAGATATTGGGGGCCTACAGACACTGGGAAACCTCCCCGTTCTTTGTTAAGGGCAGAACCTGCCTCTTAAACCTGGTTGATTTCTTTGAAACAGTCACCAAGGCCATTGGAGGGAAGGTGGTCCACACAGCCTACCTGGACCTTGCAAAAGCCTTCAATACAATACCCCCTCGGGCATTATAGAAGCTCACCAGCTTAAATAAAACCCCCATGTCACTAGATGGATTGCAAACTGGCTCAAGGACAGAACCCACATGGTTTTTGCTGGAGCCATGTCCCCCAAACCAGTTACAAGTGGTGTCCCACAAGGCTCAGTCCTGGGACCTCTCTTGTTGGTATATATTTTTTCAGAGGTACAGGCCAACACAGAAGGAATGTGGCTGACCAAATTAGATGACTGCAAACTGGCCCCTAATGACTCTCCAGCCGACACAAGCATCCTCCAAAAAGGGGCCCCATAGAAACAGACAACTGGTGCCAGAGCCATGGCCTCAAGCTAAATGCCCAGTGTATAGTCATCCCCCTTTTGGGAAAACAAAGTGCCCACAAATTACCACATAGGTGGGAATCCATTAAGTACAGAACCAGTAGTTAGCGGCCTGGGGGCCCAAGTTGCTAGCCCTCCCTCATGTGGCAACCACATCGCCAACGTGGTTAGAAAAAAAATTTTATATAGCCCACCTCATCATGAAGGGATTTCATCTAGATCAGGGGGGGTCATTTTGCCTCTTTACTCATCCCTCACAGGCCCAAAAGAGTACAATGCCCCCGTTGGGATGTACCTTACCAGACACCTGCAGCAACTGGAAAGAAAAATACCCCACCAGGAGGATCACAGGGCTCAAAAAGATGCCATATGCCCCTTAAAGAAACTCCAGCTCTACTCAGTGGCATACCACCTGTTCAGAAGGGGATCTGTGCCTGACTTATAAAGCCTTGTCCAACCGGGAAATTTAAAGGAACCCCCTCAGAATATCCTCCCACCCGAGACTTGAACCTCAGCACTGAAATAAATAGGACATGCTGGAGGGACAGATTCATAACCCAGAGGCTCCCCTTTACTCTGGAAAAAATCCCAGTCCAGGTTAGGCAGAGTCCCTCATTGACTCTCTTCAAGAGGAATCTTGATGGAGATGGGAGATGTAGGTTTACCCCCCTATCACTTCTGTGCACTGTTAGACAGAGGCACAGTATACTAACCTCGGGAAAAAGGGGATGGGAAAATAAAATTTAAAAAGGGTGGCAAAACCAAACACATTCTGGCTAGGCTCTTTCCCTAGGGTAGATAGCCTAGTTAAACCCATGAACCTATGAACCTATGTACCTTGTTCCCCATTGGCCCTTTTCTGTTAATCACCATGGCAATCACAATACTATGGTAGCAAAGCAAAGGTCACTTGTCAGTCACCCTTTGGGACAGTTGTGGAATATGTGGGTAAAGTGGCAATGTCACAGGGCCCCATGTACACAGTCAACCCTCTCCCCACATGGACGTACAAAACATGTATGAGATAAAAATAGCCAAACTGGGGACTAAGCACTCTGAACCCAGTACTGGCATAACCTGTCAGGTGGCATGAAATACTACAGTGACTACAATACCAGTCTGATGTAGAAAACTGACAGCAATAAAAATGAACACACTGGGCCATTGTGGAGCCTCAGAATAGCATCCTGCCCGAGCAGCAGACACCTCTGCAGCTGGCACACAGGCATGGGTTGCCAGAACACAGCACATAAAACATAGCACACAAATCCTGTGTGCCAAACAGTCCGGGCCGGGGGCCCAACAAAACACCTGCCACAGTTGTGTTGGTACCCTTTTTCCAGTACAGTGAGGTCCCCCCACCAGGCTGGACAAAAAGGGCATAGTGATATGCCCGTGGGGCACTATGGTCCACCACATAACACAAGCATACAGGTCAGTCAGAGGCATGGACACATATGACTCAGTCATTGTCCATGCCACTTTGGGTGACCTGTGATTTACCTCCCTGGACTACATGATGGGGGGGCTCTCTGAGCATGTGGCACAGGCTGGTATGACCCTGACCTTGGTTGGCATCATACCCTCACCAGGAATGCTGGGATTACTGAATGCTGATGAATTACTGTAGCTACAAAACCCCAGTGAAAGGTTCCACATGTAGTCACTGCATTGCATGGAACAACACCACTGGGAAAACATGCAGTGTTCATCAACAACATGTAGACTATATGAGACCACATGTGTATTTCTGCTAGGATGATACCATATACATCTCCCCGTATATCCCTACCCATGCAGCACCCGAAGACCACAGTTAATGTTATCCAGTGCAAATACCATGTATTCCCTGTGGCGGTCAGACATGGGGGAAATATTGAAGGTCCAGGTACATATGTGTATTTGGCACACTACATCATCTGTGTACATTGCCATTACTGGTTTAATCATTGTCATGCATTATTGTGAACAACAACCCCCACATGGGCATTCTGTGTGACAAAACACCGTGGCATGTGTGGAAATTTAAAACCATAACTAACTGTGCTATGACAGTAGTGAGAGCATTTGCAGAGGGGTATTTGCATTACTGGGAGTTTCCTCTTGCTGTACTTGTAGGGTGCTGACATCATTTTTGTAGAATTGGAATATGCACCGGGGTGTGTTGTTCTCAGTTTTAAAGACATTTCTCTCACACAATTTTAATTCCACCCCACCCACACACCCCCACACTTGCCATTTGCAGGAAATTTAAACCCCTACCTAACTATGTTATGACAAAGGCGGATTGCAAGGGGCCCCATTCCCTTACTGGGAGGTTTCCTTCTCCTGCTGTACTTATAGGGTGCTGACATCATCAGTGTTTAGAAAAGGAATGTGCATCCTGTAGGGGTGTTCTCCTAGTTGCCAAAAAGGGGCATTTCTTTTCTACAAATTCCACACCCCCTTGCAGGATTCAAACCCCTATCTAACTGACACTTGGGATGGATGCATTAGCAGAACGCGCTATTCACATTACTGGGAGGTTTTTTTTCTCCTGCTGTACTTATAGGGTGCTGACATCATCAGTGTTTAGAAAGAGGAATGTGCATCCTGTAGTGTGTTTCCCCTTTCCAAAGGGACATTTCTTTCATACAAAATTTCCCCACAAAAACCCCTTCATACAAACATTTGCAGGATTCAAACCCCCACCTAACTATGTTATGAACTGACATGGACGCATTAAAACGTGCTATTCATTACTGGGAAGCCCCTTCTCCTGCTGTACTTATAGGGTGCTGACATCATCAGTGTTTAGAAAAAGGGGAAAGTGCATCCTGTAGTGTGTTCTCCAGTTGCCAAAGGGACATTTCTTTTATATACAAATTTCCCCACACTAACCCCCCCAACCCCACACTGAGCATTTGCAGGATTCAAACCCCCTAATTTATGTTATGGAAAAAGCAGTGGGGCATTACTGGGGGTTTCCCCTTTTCCTGCTGTACTTATAGGGGGCTGACATCATCAGTGTTTAGAAAAGGGGAAAGTGCATCCTGTAGTGTGTTTTCCCAGTTGCCAAAGGGACATTTCCCCTTCCCGACTTGCACACACCCCCCCCAACAACTGAGCATTTGCAGGATTCAAACCCCCACCTAACTATATTATGACACTTGAGGGGGCATTAGCGCACTATTTAATTTGGGGATCTGTTCTGGATTTATAGGGTGCTGACATCATTATTTCTACAGAGGTATGTACATCTAGTACTACCTGTAGGGGGGGATGCATATATATGCATTTGCAGCCACCTATTGGGTCAAAATGCCAAAACTGGCATTATGTTCTATACCATTTTGACCAAGGGGCCTGAAAAAACACAACCATTTGGACCATACATCCCGGAAAACACTTTGCTTCCCCGGGAACAGTGCCAAAATAAAGTGTTCACATACACCATTCCCGTTGTTGGGCAGGTACAGGTATGTTTGTGTGGGAACTTCTCAGGCCTTAAAAAACCCTACAGCCACTACAATTTGTGAGTCCATTTTTGGCAGGACCACTCACCACAGTCACAAAGGGGTTTTTGACCATCTGCAACATGGGTACTCACTGTTCCCCCGAGGTAGACCACCATTGTTGATATCTGGATACCCACCTTTCCCTGGACATCCATATCCCATGGCAAAGGGTTTTCCCGCAAACAAAATGTATTTATCAAAAACAGACTTTAAATTGTGAAGACTGGGGTGGAAAACTTCAAACCCCGCTGGGGGGGTATACAGGTTCATAATCCTTGACAATTGCATTCTATGAGCATGTCGAAGCTTTCCATTGATCATGCTATCCCAAATATACCCCTGACTGCTCCACAACAGGACACCTGTCAGATCTACACCAACCATATATGAGCTGTCCCAAAAGACAGAGTGAGCTAATACATTTAGAGCAGTAGCCCACAGAGGGGGGCATCTCTGAACAGTACTGGCACATTCAATTCCTCATAATCATCACACAGTGTTGACAGTGAAATTGTCCAGACAATGCAGATAAGGCTCCCCTCAGTCTGTTATTGACACCCACTTACTGTTAGGGCCTAAAACCCCCTTCCAGCACACACCAACAACATGGATGTGGCTTAGCAAATTTTTCCCTGGGATCTCCACTGTGTCCCTGCTTGACAGAGGCACAGCCCCTAATCTGTGCCTTTTGTACCTACTTTCAGTGGCACAGTAGTCCTTTGGGGGGGCAGGGCCCTCCCACTCTGGCTAAGCTGTCATTCCCTAGGGCAAACAGCCTAGTGTTGACCCTCCCCATGTTTTTTGTCAGATACAAAATTTTTTGCTGATAGACTGTTTGCAGGTCTTTATTGCCATAACATTCCCTGTTTCTATGAACCAAATTGTGTATCTGTGGAAGATGTTTGAAATGGGGGGGATCCACTATATATTTTCTCTGTAGTCATTTAACTTGTGCACTGGGGAGATTGCTGTAATGTGGTTTTCCCCGGAAAAACCTCAAAAACCAGATATTTTGGGAATGCTAAACTGAGATTTGGCCTGTGTGTTGGGCTTTCCTGGCATGTTGTCTGACATATGTCTCATTTATCAAAGTGTACATGCCCAGTGTGAGCTTTCCATATGTTGAACTCTGCAGCCCCCCACATTTGTGGATGAGTGTGAACTTCAACAATATCCACCTTATGGTTGTGTGTTGTGTGTCATGTTGTGTATTTCTGTCCAACTGCTTTGTGTCTGAACACAACAGGGATTATACTTTCCTGCAGGGTTTTGGGGTACTTTGCATGTTGTCAACATCCTTTCATACTGACCTAACACTGTAGTACCTATAGTGTACTGGTTCTACTTTCACTTTGGGGGACAGTATCCTGGGCCCTTTTGTCCTATCACTGCTTTACATTTTTTTGGGGCACAACAGCCTGTTAGGGCCAGTTGTGCACATCTGACCATGTTGCATTATGTTCAGATATGAACTACTTAAACCAGGCTTGTCCAACATTGGTAGTGTATTCCACAACATAGGGTCATTGGAAAAACTAGCTGTGCCCTAGGCCATTTTTAATGCTAGTGGGGGGTGTGTTTGTCCTTCACACATTGTAAGTGGAGTTTGCCATGACATATGTCATGGTTAGTATACTGTGCCTCCGTCTACCCATGATATAACAGTGATACCCAGGGTAAACCTACCATCTCCCATCCACTCATCAAGATTCCTCTTGAGGAGAGTCGATGAGTGACTCTCTGGCTAACCTGTACTGGGAGTTTATTCATGAGTGGGGGTGGCTTCTGTGTTATGGATCATTCAGTATAGCTTGTCCTGTGTATGTCAGTGCTGGGGTTCAGGTCTCTCATGTGCATAGCTCACTGCCATTCAGATTGTACAAGGTGCAGCATGTTCATTGATTCCAGCTTGGACATGGCTTTATACATCAGGCACAGCTTGCCTCTGGGTGGGCAGCATGGCAGTGTGTGGAGCTGCAGTTTGTTTAATCAGGCAACATATGGCATCTGTTCAAGCTCTTTGATACTCCTGGTGAGGTACTTTTGGGGACTTTAGAGTTGGTGGAGGTGTCTGCTGAGGTACATCCCACAGGGGCTATTGTAGTCAATTGTAACGCTGATGAAGGATGACTGCAGAGCCACAATGACCCCCATCTAGATTTACAACCATGATTTGGTGGGTATATGGTATGTTTCTGTAACCACTGCCCCACGTTTGTCCAATGCAGGATATCTATCATCTTGTGTCCCCAGGTCTCTCATTACATGTTAAGTACTTAATGGGTTAACACCTATGTGGTAATTGGTGGGCACTTACTGTATATCCACAGGGGGTTTACTATACACTTTTTCTTGGTGACATGGCTATGGCACCAGTTGTCTGTTTTTCCCTTTTTTGGGATGCTTGTGTCAGCTGGAGGGTCAGATATGGTGGCAGTTTGTAGTCCTCTGCAAACATGTTCAGACACAGTCCTTCCATGTTGGCCTGTACCTATGGGACATATATACCCGAGGGGGGTCCCAGGACCAAGCCTTGTGGGATGCCAGTTATATCTGGTTTGTAGTCTGACATGGCTGCAGCATGACTGACCATGTCAGTTCTGTCCTTGGTCTGGTTTTCAACCCCCTACTGACATAGGGGGTTTTTATTTAAGCTGGGAGCCTATCTATAATGAACACGTGGGGTATTGGGTTTGGGGTCCAGCCCGTGTGGACCACATTGCCCTCATCAATGACCTTAATGACTGTTTCAAATGGGGTCAAACATGTTTAAGGGGGGATCTGCACTTAAGAAAGCCACACTGGGTAGGGTCCGGGGTCAGTAGGTCCCCAATATCTTTATGTCTGGGAAAGCTGATCCTTTCCATAGCTGTGCAGACCAAGCTTGTCAGGTTTTTGGGGTGGTAGTTTGCAGTATCCATTCAGGCAACACCTTTGTTGAGAAGGACCACTGTTGTTGTACATGCTCTTTGGGTACATATCCTGTGGTAAGGCTGACATTGAGCAGTAGTGTGATTTGGCATTCCATTTTTTTGGGCCATGTTGGACTCAGCCCAGGGCACCATCTCATACCATTGCTGCTGTGTGTTTTGCTTTGTAGATGCTGGCTGTTACCTCAGCATCTGCAAGGGGCCAACAGTCTGCTGGGATTAAATTTTATTCTGGGGGGTTTTGCACCTGTCAGGTTGTATGTTGGCAATATGTGTGTGGTTTTATGTTGTTTGTAATATTTGAGTGATTCAGAGCATATCTTGAATTCCCAACAAAGGGTTTCCCACCATCAGGGAAAACCTTGTGATTTCCTTAGTGTCCTGTACAATTTGTATCTTCATAGGTTCATAGGTTTTGGGTATCCACCCCAGGGCATTTATAAGCCTTAGAGTGTGGTTTTTTGGGTTTGTATTATGGCCATTTATGATTTACTTTTCTGTGCCTCTGTCTGGGGGAAAAGTGAAGACCCCAGTGTACATCTATGATCATCCATCCACTTGGCAAGATTCCTGTTGAAG
This sequence comes from Protopterus annectens, assembly GCF_019279795.1. Lineage (NCBI taxonomy): Eukaryota > Metazoa > Chordata > Ceratodontiformes > Protopteridae > Protopterus > Protopterus annectens. Next base: position 703,305,127 of record NC_056736.1, read on the forward strand.
AGTGTCAGTGAGGGGCTCTGCCTAACATGGAGTGGGATTTGTTCCCGGTGTGGGGGCCTCTGGGTTATGTATCTGTCCCTCCAGCACATCCTATTTCATTATGTGTTGAGGTTGACATTTTCTCACTCTCACAGCTCCGATGGCTTTGGGCTGGGGTGGAGCATGTCCATTACTCCTGTGTTGGACATGGCCTTGTAAAAGGGATACAAGCCTCTGTGTAGGCAGTATGTGACTGCATTCAGCTGGGGTGTCTACAGCCAGGCAGCATATGACATATATTTGAGACCCTTTATCCTCTTGGTGAGGTTTTGGTCTTTCTAACTGCTGCAGGGTGGGAAGGTACATCCCAAATGAGGCATTGTACTAGATTATGGGTTTATAAGAGAACGTAAGGGGGACAATGACCTCTGTTGATTTGATGTGAATCCCTTTTTCAATTTAATTTTTGGTGTCCAATTGCCCTCTTTTTAGGGACCCTTGGCAATTGGGGGATTCCATGGTTACTTCCATTGGGTTGGTCCCCGATTACTTTCCCTCATAATGGGTTTACCCCCAGGGGGGTAATTTGGAACCTTGTTTGGTATTTTTGGTTTTGGGACCCTTAATTTTCCATTTTAGGTGGTTTTCCCGTGTTTGGAATGTGGTCTTTTGGTGGTAAGCTGAAGCAGTTTTGGCCCACAGTTTTTTGGGGCCCCTTTTGGGGGGGGGTCTCCAGGTCATTTCCCCGTTACCTGGACATATTTTCTTGCTTTTGGGGGGGCCCCCTTTTTGTTTTGGTCCCTTTTGGGGGAAACCCCAGGATTTTGGGATTTCCTTTTTAGTCTGGTGGGCTTTTCGGGGTTGGAGCATTTCCCGTACGGCATGTTTTTTCTCCTTGGGGAGGGCCCAACATGATATTTGGGTTTTTCACTTTTGGTTGGTCAATTACCCTTTTTTTTTTTTCTTTTTTATTTATGGGTTTTCTGGGTTTTTTTGGGTTGTTTTTCCCTTCCTACGGGTCTTTGGGGGGGCCAAAACCTTTTAAAATGGGCATTTCCCTAAGATTTTTTTTGGGGAAAAATTGGGGCTTGTCGGGGATGAAAATTCCCAACGACAACTTTTTTGGTCCTTTGGAATTTTAACCCTAATTTTTTGCCAAATTGTTAAAATGATTATTCCCTTTTTTTTTGTTTTCTGTGGCCCCCCCTTCTTTGAGGGTGGTGGGTCCCCCGGCCCGTGTCATAGGCCTTTTTTTGGGGCTAATAAATTCCGGAGGTTTATTAAAGCCTTTTCAGTTCCAGGGGGTACACCCCAGGTTTATTCCCCCATTTTGGAACAATTTTCTTTTACATTTTTCACTTGGTTTTGGGGGACCCGGGTAATTTTGTTATGTGGATTTTAGGCGGCTTTCCCGGAGGGTACCCTTTCCTTTTCCCGTCCCCGGTGATTTAAAACAGTGTTCCCCCTTTGGGGGGTCCCTATTTTGGGTTTTTTTGGATTTGGTTTTTTCCTTCGGTTTTGGGGCTGTTTGGGCCCCAGCTTTTGGGATTTTTCAGTCCCTTAATTGGGTTTTGGGGGTTGTATTTCTTTTTTCCCCGGTTTGGAGGCCTTGTTGGGTTTGGGGGTTTGTAAAGGGGTTCCGGGAAGTTTTCCCTTTTTTAGCTTTTTTTCCCTTTTGTTCTTGTTTTGGGAAAAATGGGGTTTTTGGTTTTTGGTTAGCTTCCCCTCCTTTTACTTTAGTTTTGACGTACGATTGAGGGAACCCCAGGTTTTTTGGGGGTTTTTGGGGTTGGTTTCTTTCAAAAATATTTAAAATTTCCCTTTGGGGAGTTTGAGGGTTTTCTTTTGTTTAAATTTGGGGAGGGTAATTCCTCAGGTTCCAATTTCCCTTTTTGTCCTTAGGTGGGTTTGTGGTTTTTAGCCTTTCCCACGGATCGTGGAAAACCCTTTTATTTTGCCTTCATGATAGGTTCCCATTTTCCCCATGGGTTTGGGAAAGGGTGGAGTCCCCATGGGCCCCAATTGGCCCCTTTTTAATGGGAAAATTTGCTTGTTTTTATTTGGGATTGCATAATTTAAACATTCCCTGGCATTTCATGGAATTTCCTTTAACAGGTTCTGTGGGGGTTCTGCCCGGGTGTTTGGGGCCCATATTTTCCCGGCCCCTGTTTTGGGCAGGTTATGTATTTTAGGTCCTGGTTTTAAGTGAGGGATACATTCCCATTTCCATCCAGGGACCCCCTTTTTGCCCCTTTTCCCCAACCAGGGGTGCTTCCCTTTTTGTAAAGGGGGAAGTTGTTTCCTGGGGGGTTTTTTTTATGGTTCAAGGCTTTTTCCCCACTGTTGGAGCTGTTTTCCCCCTCTATTTGGGATTTCAATACCCAATTTTTAATGTGGGTTTTTTGGCTTTAATACCAAAGTTTCCAAAAAATTAGGCCAAATGCTTCCTTTTAATTGGGGTTTGTGGGGCCCCTTAAAAGGGAGGGTTTTCCATTTTTATACCAATTTGGGGGGTAGTCTTTTTGTTTTGGGTACCAAATGGGGGTGGTTAACCTTGACCCAAAATTTTTGGTAGGGGCCCCTCCTTTTTTCACTTGGGTTCCAGTTTTGAGGCTTGGTTCAGAATTTTTGGGGGTTTAAACCGGGAGGTTGGGGGTTTGGGAACCTTTTTGGTTTCTTTTAAAAGGACAGATATAACATTTCCTTGGGGAGTTTTTGGGTTTTATCTTTGTGTTTAACCTTTCCCGGCAAATTTTTGGGGGCATTTTCTAGGTTTTAAAACCCTTTTGGGGAATTGGGGGTGGGTTTTGTTTTTAAGCCTTTAAACCTATTCGGGCATGCGGGGAAAAACAGCCTTTTAAAAAATTATCCCTTTTGGGCCTTTTACTATGGGCCAATTTTCCAAATTTTTAAGGTTTAAAAAATTATGTCCCCTCTCCCGGAGGCACCCCGGCTGGAACATTTTATTTTCCCCTTTGACCCCCCCTTTTCAAACTTTTTTAAAACCAATTTAACATTTCTCCATTTTGGTTTTGCCTTTTTTAGGGAAAGGAAAGTTAAATTTTGGGTCCTTAAGGGCCTAAGGTGGACATTTTCCTTTTTAAAAACAAGGGGTTCATCCTCAGGGTGGTTTCAGGGCCCCCTTTTTGTCGGGGATGCCCCTTTCCTTTTTCCCCGGTTTTTTTTTTAGAGATTTGCATTTTAGGGACCTTTAATTAAAAATTATTTATTTAGGAAAAGGGTTAAAACTTTTTCCCCCAAAGGGTTTACTGAGCCGTGGGGGAAAAGTTTTTCAAGGTTTGCCTTTTTTTTGCCCCGGCCCGGGCCCCTTTTGGGGCAGCCTTTTTGTTTAAACTGGGGGCCCCGGCTCCCAAAGGGGGGGTTCCCCCTTGGGAGTCCGTTTTCCCCCGGGAGGCCTTTTGGAAGGTGGGGGCTGTTTTCCCATCTGGCCTGGGCAGGTGTTTTCGAAAATCAAAAATTTTTCCATAAACAATAAAGCTTTGGGGTAATGTAAAATTTGGTTTTTTTACTGCAAGGCTTTTTCCAACCGATGTGTCCCGGCCCCCGTGGCTTTACAGGCCCAAAACCCCGCCTTTAAATTAGGTTTTGGGGCTGTTGCCCATTTTGGGCCCCTTTCAGGTGTTTGTTTTTTCCCGTGGGGTTTTAAAAAAAGGAGGCAAACCCCATCCCAAAATGGGGTTAGTGGGTTCCCCCATTTGGAAATTGGTCTTTGGACACCCGCAAAAGCCAGTTGGGGGGAAACAGGGGGTAGGGCAGGGCCCAATTCTTTTTTAGTGGGATTTACCCCCGACCTGGGTTTAGGAGGGAAACCCCTTGCGGAAAAGACCCCCCCTTTTCACCGGTGGTTCTTTGGAGCTATGGGGCAGTTTTTTAAAAGGGGGAAAAATCAAGGGTTTTGGGTTTTTTGCGGAAGGATTTTATAAAAACCCGGGCCCAAACCTCCCCGGGCCTTGGGGAAATAATTTCCCTTATCAGGGGATTGCGCCCCCGGATCCCGGAAACCCGGTTTTTAGTTCCCCGGAGGCCTGGGGCCTTTGGGTTTTTTCCCCAACATATCACCCTTGGGTTTTAAGGATGTTGGGGTTAAAATTTTTCTTGGGGAAACACATTAAATTTGGTTTCCACCCCATGGGTTCCCCTTGTTGGTTCTGGTTTTTAGGGTTCCTTACAGCTCGCAATTTTCCCGGGGGTTTCCACTCTATTAAAAGGCTCTCTATCTTCCCGGGTCAAGGTTAAACCCTTTTAGGGGGGCCCTGGGCCCGGAAAACCTTTTTCTCTGTTTTTTCACTGTGGGTTTCTGGAAAAAATTCCCGTCAACCCTCCAAGCCATGTCTTTTTTTTGAACTAAAACAGCCCCAGATTTCCCCCCGAAAAGCTTTTTATTTTACTTCCTAATACTTATCCTGTCTTGCAGGTCCTTAAGAAACATCCTTTTACTTTCTTTTTGCAAGGGGGTTTTTTAAAAAATTGGCCAAACACTAAATTTGCCTGTTTAAAAATTTCCCTTCAAAAATTTTTTTGGTGGGGTCCCGGAAATTTCCCCCGGCTTCCCTTCCAATAATTTTTGTTTCCTTTCCTTTGGGTTTTCCCCAGGGGGAACAAGGGAATCCCGCCCGAAACACCTTTAAAAGGGGAAAGTTACCGGTTTCAATTTGGGTTATTTTGGGGTTAAAACAGACAAACAATGTTCAAGGGGCTTCCAAAAAAGGCCTTTTTATCCCCATCAGGGCTTTAATTTTTTTGGGGGAACTTCTTTTTCCAAACCCACAAGGCGCCCAAACAAAATTTCAAGTTTGCCAAACAGGTCCCCCCAATGGCTATCTTTCCTTTAACATTTACACATGGGCCCTAATCGCTTTCATCCCCGCGCCTTGTGCACAAAAAATTTTTAAAGCAAAGTGGAACCCTTCCTTTCTTGGGAAAAATTTCCCCTGTTATCCCTTTCCCCCTTCCCCTTTTCCAAATGTTTAAAGGGCAGAAAAAGACCCCAAGGAATGATTTTTCTTTCCCCAACCCCTTCCCCTTGTTGGGAAAACCCCCATTCCCTTTTCCCCTATTCCTCCCCTTTTATCTCAAACACTCTCCAAAAGTGCTTATTTTAAAAAGTGGAATTCGTTTAAAAACCATTTTTCAATTCCTAAAAAGTTTTAAATGTTTAGGAACTAGGCCCCCCTTAAAGGAACCCCTAAAAAGGGGATTTTTTTTTGGGTCCCCCAAAGGAAAAATTTTTTTCAAAACCCAATTTGTGGGTTTAAAAACCCTTCATTTTTTTTTAAAGGGTTTTTCCTTTTTTTTTTTTAAACATTTAAAAATTTATATTTGATTGGGGAAACCCTTTTTCCCCCTTTTTTCCAACATTTTTGGGGGAAAGGAAAAAAGCCCCCTGACCATTGCAACCCTTTTTTTGGAAAAAAACTCTCCCTTTTGGTGGGTTTCTTTCTAAGTTTTTTCAATGGAAAATCTTTTTTTTTGGGGTAAAACTCCCGCTTTGGGGTTTCGGCCCCAAACTACCCTTTTTATTTTCCTGGGGGAAATATATTTATAAACCCCCTTTTGTAAGGGGTTTTAGGTTTGGGTTTTAAAAAGACTTTAGGGGGGTTTTTTTGGGCCCGGGAAAATTTTCATGGAGTCCAACAACTTTTTCCGGCAAGGTTTTGAATCCCCCCAGTTTTTTTTTCCTTTTCGATTTTAACAACCTTTTCCAAAAATTTTTGGGGGTTTTTTATTTCATTTTGTTATTACTGGCAAATTAGCTGGGTTAACCCCTTTTTTTTAGGGATCCCTTCCCATTTTGTTAACTAAAATATTTTAACCTCGGGGAAAACTTTTAAGCAATCCTTTACTTCTAATTTCTGGGTTGTCTGGCACTTTGCATTGTACACTCTTCTCTCGTCTCCTCACTGTGGGTTGTCTGGCACCATCTGCATTGTCACCACCCTCAGCAAGTAGCCTATGCCTCCTTATGACAGCTATAGCAGCCCCTAGCATTTCTGCTCTGAGTTCAGCTTTTTCAGTTTTCACTTCTAATAGCTTACTCCTGTCTTGCAGTGTCTCTTGAGAGAAACATCCTGCACTGCTGTTTGCAGAGTTTTAAGTGCTTGGATGAGCTACTATTCTGCCTGTGTAATTGCCTGCTTCTAATTGTTTTCACCTGCTAGCTCCAGCAGTATTCCCTGCTAGCTTCCTACTAATTCTGTTGCTTCCTTTTTCCATTCTGTTTCCTCAGGGGGGAGCAACGTGCATACCAGCAGAAACACGCTCACAGTGGCTTACATGTGCGCACACATGCTTACACGGTTTACAATCGTCTTATTTGGGTTAAAATGCGCGCACACCAGCACAAACAGTGTTACAAGTCTGCCAACAGGCTCCCACATGCTCAGTCTGCCTTACACGCGTGCACACAGGCTTACACAGTTCAGAATCTGCTTATTCGGGTTAAAACGCGCGCACACTAGCGCAAACACTGTTACAAGTCTGCCAACAGGCTCCCACATGCTCAGTCTGCCTTACACATGCACACACTGCCCTACTCGCGCTTCATGGCGCGCACACGCAAGATGCCCAGCAAGAAACTTTGGTGTAAGCAACAGTGTACACCTTCCATTTCTTGACTTTCCCATGCTTATGTTGTGGCATTTCTCTTTCCATGATATGTGTCTGACATCTGTCATGTAACACTAACCTCCAATGAACTGCATTTCTTTCTACCATTCCCCCCTGTGATGTCACCTATCTCCTACTCTATTCCTGCCCCTTATGTATCTCTTACACTACTCAGAATGTGCTCATTTGCTATGTGACAGTGGAATTCAGTATCCTAACACTCATTTACATCAGATTGCCTACTAATGCTTAGTTACATGTCTTAGACTCAGCTTCCCCCCTTAGCAACCACTAAACGGTGGCCATGTTGTTTTTGGTCTGCTGGTCCCTGCATTGTAAATCCATGTATTGCATAAAACCCACATTTGTGGGTTTATAACCTTCATTTTTATGTTTTATATAGCGCAGCCCGTTTGTGCGGGGCTGCGCTGCGTTTAAACATTTATTTTTCATATTTGCATTGGGGTACCTTGCCAATGGCCACATATTTGGCCATTGGCATGCTGCCTGACACATATGCACCCTTTATTTGGAGCTGACATGGCTCCGTTGTGGTTTTTGCAGAAACTTACTCAGTTGTCAACTGAGTACATTTCTGCAGCTAAAACTGCTCTTACACGGGCTGCTTTGGACTTCGTGGATCGCTAATCTACCTCATTTGCATGCCTTTCGGCTGCAAGTGAGGTGATTAGCATATCCACACCCACTCCGTGTAAGAGACGTTTTAGCTGGTCTCTTACACGGACTTTAGGGCTGTTCCTGGATCGCGAAGGCTGCATGGAGTCTTACACTACTACACTCCGTGCAAGCCTTCGTGAATCCTGCCCAGTGTTTTTTCCTGCGATTTTACACCTTTTTCCACTTTTTACAGTTTATTTAGTTTCATTTAAAAGTGCTTATACTGTGCATTCATTAGTCCCCTGGTTAACTTGTGCGTTTAATAGATCCTCCATTTTGTTATACTGAGTATATTTACCTCGAAAACTCATTAGATTGCAATCCTATACTTCTAATAAAACTGTTTTGCTTGTAACTTTCTACTGTTTTTCCAGTTTTGCATTAGTGATCATTCAGTCATAGGAAGTAACTTACTGCTGTTTCTAATAAGTAAAAATTATTGGCTGGAGATCTAGTTGCTTTCTTATTGGTTCTTTTGATTTAGCTTCTCAGCTTAACAATGGTGGGTGGTGCTGTGCGACACTGTATTCGACAGTCACAGGCACTTTCATTTTCAAATTTTCTCTTAGGAACCTTAGTTAACTTCACCTTCCATTTATAACCTTTTAACCAGCAGTGTTAAGAAGAGGCACAAAATTCACATTTCAGTTATAACCACATAAACAGCAGAGCTAAGAAGCATTACATCATTGCACGTCTAAATTCAATGTTATAGCCAGCCTAGACAAATTAATTACCACTTACCTGGTGCTGGTGCTGAAAACAAATCTTGTTTATCCACACTTTTACCACAAATCAAATACTGTAAATCCAAGAAAACAGTCGAGTCTGAAAAGGAAGCACTAAATTCTTTGATAGAAGATGAACGTATTGTAATTAAGTTAGTGGAGAAGAGTCCAACACACACACCTTTAAATTTATGGTTATACAGGTTACTCATATGAGTAAAGGGGGGAGGGACACAGTGAATGTCACTGAGTGTAATGCATTACACTGGATTATAGAGCTAGCAGCAAATCATCCACCAGGGTTGAATACATGTATACCTTTAAGACCAGCCTTAGGAAAAGGAGGGCAGTGAGATGATTGGTGGTTGTGTTTTTAAATGCATTTAAATAGACTTCAAGAATGCTGTTTCACTGTCTGATGAAGGGTTATCCCGAAAGCGTTCACAGTTTTATTACCATTTTTATCTGTTTTTATGGAATAAAAGTTTGCACAGCCTGTTTGGACTCAACTGTTTTCTTGGATTTACATTGTTTTTTTTGGCAAGTGTGTCCTAAAGGAGAGGAAGAGAGAATTTTTATTCAGAAATCAAATACTGCAACTATGAGTTGAAATACTTCCCATAGTAGTTGCATTAACAGGCTCTATTTTCTGCTAAGATGTGCATGTTCTTTTTGTAAAGACTGTTTTCTTTTAGATAGGTAGCACTCCATTAAATATACTCCAAACCTCATATGTCCGATTCACCCCTTAATTACATTGTAAGCATATGGAACCATGGCTTTGCACTTTTTCCAGCTATCTCTGTAGCCAGCTTCATTGAAATGGGCCATCTGAGACAGTGTATCAGTTAAGTCCTATTTACTGACAGCCATCTGCTACTTAACTGCTACAGTGTGTGAGACATAGTTATATAATGTTACTGGAGGCAAAGCTCTTACACAAAGCTACTACAAATAAGAAGTTAATTGTCAGTACCACACAACACCATACCAAACCAGTTACACACAGCTCAGATCGAATAGACCTACATATGCCGAGGCTCTTAAAAATAACCTACCTAAACCACAAATGCCTCCTGAATGTAATATATGAGCAAGTGCCCTCAGAAACCTCACAAAAATGCAACACATGCAGCACCCACCATGAAGCACACATCCAAGAGTTACATTTTCATAAGTCAAAATCCCAAAAGGTCAACCTGTACTTAATCTAATATCTAAATTATACATGACTCCACAGGGGCTTTGCTGGACAGTTTTCTGAAAAAAAACTTGTGGCACAAACACAGTCATTTGTTAAGAATACACGTGGACATGCTTATATATCAAAATCCACAGGGATGTTTAATTGTGGCAATTGCTATGTATGGAAGCATGTGTTGTATAGGAAAGAACTGATTTTTAATGGAAAACACAGTGGCTGAAGGAATTTTTTTCTTGCTGTTCTACAAAAATGGTTTATGTTATTAATTGTAATTGTATGAGCAAAAATAAATGATACACTGGACAAAAAAGTGAAGTGAAAGTGAGGATAAAATAACATTTTTTTTGATATTAGAAATAACAGCTTCATTAGCTCTGTACAAGCAAGGATAATTTTGAAATATAGAACTGTATCACCATTTTATTTAAATAATGAAAATTTGTGGCAATATTTGACATGAGGGATAGATTTAAATGGAAGCCTATATCTTTAGATGTTAATTAATGACAAGATGCAGTTGGTAAAAGTTGTTGATTGATTGTTGTTTTCAGTTACTCCCCTAGAAGGCATTTTCATGCTGAGGCACTACTGACAATGAATATTTTTTCTGCCCTTATGCCTTTTTATGTTCTATTATACAAGGAAAGGGTCACAGTCAGTTGCCTATCAGTTCTGACTATTTGCTACATCATGCTGGCATTCAGGTCCTTGCATCACAAGTACACATATGACATGTATCGCACTGAACTAACATATGACACAATCAGTGCAAATGGGTGTAAATGACGTGAGATGTATCACACTGAGTTATATGAAGAGAGAGGACTTGGAAAATGTGTCTGAGGCAGGTATGAACCTAGCCTTGAGCAGCATTCTGTCATCACCAAGAACAATCCTGCAGTCCCAACAAAAGATTATTGACTTCATCAGTTGGCTTAGTTTATGGTGTCATTCAAAGAAAGTCTAACAGATATCAGCCTAGGAGAAGATGACAGATAGTCCTAACTGCTTTGTCGGGGATGGCCTGCACTTTACGCCCCAAGGCTTTCTTATACTGGCAAACACCTTGTCCAGCCCATAGTGCCTTTTAGACAACATCAGTCTTCAGAAGCTTCCAACATAACAAAACAGAATTTGGATAACATAAAGGTACTGCTGCTCAGTGCCTTAACAAAAAGCTTCACTCCCTACAGGCACTCCTTACCCTGGGCACTCCTTACTGTGTATATATCAATATACACATTGGCAGGGTTCAGTACAATTGACATCACCCCATCAGTGCATGTTTTCAGTGTCTATGACACACACAGGACCATTGCACTATATGAAGGCACTAAAGACAGTCACCTCCAGACTCATTGCACAAGATAATGACCTGGAACTCCTCCATGTCCAACTTACCATTAATAAAATCCTTATCACAACATAACCAGCTATAGGACCCCCTCCATGTCCTCCTTAGCCCATACCGCCTACCTCACTTGCATGGAGTCCCTGTGCATTCAGCCAAACACCATTCTTATAGAGGACTTCAACTACCCTTCCATCAAATGAGAAATGTATACATTCCCCAGCATATATGCCCAGAGATATGTGGACTTCATAAACACAAACTCTCTGGACCAGTTAGTCTGCACCCCAGCTGGGGTGACAAAATCATGGACTTCGTTCTCACCAATATGGGACAGCTCTTTTCCCTTACAGTTGTAACTTCTTCCCTTGTCAAACTGGGCCACATATCAGTCACATTCCCCGTAAGACTGAAACCCAAGGCTTCCTCCATTGACTCTGTATTCAGAGATTATACTAAAGCTAATCTAATAAATCTGAACAAAGACCGGGCTAAATTCAACATCCTCTTCAAACCTGATGATCCCTCTGCATATGTGAAATACTTTACCACCAAATTCCATGCACATGTATTTAGCTGTATAGATCATACCTCTCAACCTGGAAACATCAAAAATCTGGTAAAGGCCCATGAAAAATAGGTACAAATCTGTACACTGATTAACATCTAATTTGCATACATAATTACGTAACCCCCACCCACTTCACTTGAATTGTGAGATACCAACTTTCAAATGCAAACTGAAGAACATAAAACCAAAATATGGCACCAACCAAAATATGGCACCAGAGTCCCCCTGCAGCCATTCCAATGTCCCATTACCTGATTATTTCTCCCCATTTACCATAAACACTAATGTGTGCATGCATACTGCTTTACTTCTATAATGACAGACAACCAAAATATGGCACCAGAGTCTCCCTGCAGCCATTACAATGTCCCATTACCTGGCTATGTCTCCCCATTTACCATAAACACTAGTGTGCATGCATACTGCTTTACTTCTACAATGATTAGTTAGATTTTATTTTTATATTTTACAGCACAATGCACAAACACTATTAGACATCTGCAATACTGTCTCACAATGAAAATAGACTTGGCATTAAAACTTCTCTGCCCTTGAAACTCACATTCATTGGAACAGCATTGAAACCTACACCACATCCAAAGAAAATGCAACTGGCCAGTGGTGGATAAAGATTACCTTTGGGCTGTTTTCAAATCATTGGCCCCTTGCACACAAAACAAGAAATGTGTTATTTTCTTTGATACACCTTCCTGATTATTAAATTATATTCCTTGTATAAAACACTACACCTGAGCGCATTTTAAATGTAACAGATTGCCATCATTAGTTAGTGAATTCAAGTTATCACTGATTTGCCAGAAAACAACAAATTTTAAGAGGAACAGACAAAATAATTAAATATCCACAGTTTGTTTGTATGAAGCATAGCAAAACAGCAAATATCAAATATAAAATATACACACCGGACAGGTTCAAATGCACACAAATAAATACATGCATAGTTTGAGTTTGTTCTATCATAAGGAGCATTGCAGCACATCAAATATATAATGCACACAAAATTAAATGTACAGTTTGAGTTTGTTCTGACACCTAAATGGAGCCATAGTTTGTTCAAACATCACCAGACTTGTCAGTTTGTTCAAAAGGAGTGAGTGAGCGGCCCAGAATGGATAACTTGCAGCAGGAATCAAGATAAATTAAATAAGTACACAGTTTGCCTTGCAGCAGGAGAAATTAAGTTAAAGAAACACAGTTCAATCAAACAGAGCGAGCGCCCCAGAACGGACACCTTGCAGCAGGATAAATTAAATAAATACACAATTAACCTTGCACTGGCTTGCAGCAGGAGAAATTAAATTAAATAAATACGCAGCTTACCTTGCACAGTTCAATCCAACAGAGTGAGCAAGTGGCCCAGAATGGACAGCAGCATGATAAATTAAATAGATGCACAGTTCATCTTGCAGCAGGTGAAATTAAATTTAATACACAGTTCACCTTGCAGTTTGTTTAAATGGAGTGAGCTAACCAAGCGGCCCAGAACGGACACCTTGCAACAGGAAAATATCATGCACACAGCAGCATGCTTAAACGGATGCCTTGCAGCTGGGAAATAGCACATCTCAGCATGCTCAAACAGGAATAAATTAAATAATACATAGTTCGCCTTGCAGCAGGCAGGCAGCAAGATAAAGTAAGTTAAATTAATATACATTTCACCTTGCACAGTTTTAGTTTGTTCAACCAGAACGAATGAGCAGCCCAAAACAGACACCTTGCACAGCAGGATAAATTAAATAAGTTTCCACAAACTATCACACACAGGCAGCAGGATAAATAATCATTCATGAAATACACACCAGACTTTGCATAGTTGTTCGCGTGGACTTAATACACTTTTTGAATGGAGCAAGTGGCCCACCAAATTATCATACACACAACAGAGCTAGACCCTAGAGGAGGAATTTGAACGGACTTTTACACAGTTCTTTCCTTACCTCCTGGAAGCTGAGCGTAAACTGAAAGTGTAGACATTCCCTCCAAAAAGGTTCAAACTAAATCTCTGACTGAGAATGAGCAATAGCTGATATCACAACATGCACCCTGCAAGCTGGTGATGTGTGGTGATGTCAGCCAAAAATTTAAAGTAATGCAAAAAAAAAAAAAATTGGGAATTAAAGGGGCCATGCGTGAATTCGTGGCACCCCATTATTTTGCCCTCAAAACCGGAAAAAAAACGAGGAATTCGGTATGGTTGAGAGGTTTGGTATAGATGCATCTGTACCCATTCAAAGTAAATACAATGCCAAATTTGAATGTAAACTCCCTCTCTGGTGAAATTCAAATATAAACAGGCTCAACAAAACAAAACAATCAACCAAAACTAGACATGAGGAAAAAATAGCCATACAAGCACAAAAAAAAAAAAAACTACAAATTCTTCTTTAAACATATTAGAAATCTTAGAAACAGTGTTCAGCACTGCACAGAGCTAATAGCAATTATATAACATAATCAGCCAATCTACCAGCAGACAAATTTAGTTTTAAATTCACCCCCTCTGCCCCACATTCCCAAACCACATACTAGGATCCACCCACTCCCTTTTAAATCTCCCTTGAATAAGTCCTTAAAGCACTCTCCAATGCCAAGAGCAATGCTTTTGTAGAGGCCAAATAGCATACCATGATGCCTATTGGCCAGCCTGAATAGAACCTATCAAGCTCCCTGCAGAGGCTATTCAATGCCAGCCTCCAAACAGGCTTTGTGATGAACAAATGGAGGACAGCAACAGTCATCCCCCTGCACAAAGATGAAGTGTCAACAAACCATGTAATTACAAACCCTTAAGTCTACTCTGCCATAACCGTAAGACTATGGAAAGGATCATTATGGTGTTAATAAAGAAAAACATAGGTAACATACAGACTCTTGACCCATTTCAGTTCAGTTTTGTCAAGGGCAGATCCTACCTACTTAACATGGTTAATTAATTAATTGTATTAGTTGTCTGAACTTTGTCTTCTCATGTTAAGGAGGAAACTGCTTAATGTTGACAAGGAGCTGTTTCAGATCACCTTCACTTTCAGCTAATAGTGTGCTGTCATCAGCATAGCAAAGGTTATTGGGGATTTTATTTGCAGTTTTCACACTTCAGTTTCTTAATACAGTCCAGCTTCTCTGACAATTTGCTCTGCATGTAAATTAAGCAGGTGTGTGGAAAGTATGCAGTCTTATCACACACCTTTACCAATCCTGAACTGTTCTGTTTCTTCTTGTTCTGTTTGAACTGTTTCTTCTTTATTGATATAAAGATTGTGCATGAGAACTGTCATCTTCCCATGCTTCTCAGTGTCTCCTAGTGCATTTGATAATTTATGCTGTCGAATGCCTTGCTATAATCAATGAAATACATGTGATATGTTGCCACACAGCAAGAGGTTCTCCCGTTCGATTCTCGGCTGGAGTGCAGGGAGTGCCTTCTGTGTGGAGTCTGCATGTCCTCCCCGTGGTTTGGTGGGTGTTCGAAAGACATGCGTAAATGGGCATGCCTTGGTTGAACGTCGAGCTGGCACCTCGGCGTTTGTGAGAATCTACTGCCAATCATTAGCGGACCGGAGTTCCGCTGTGGTGACCCCTAACTGGGAAAAGCCGAAAGACAACAACAACAACATCCTTCTGATGTTTTTCATTCTTTTCAGTGAACCATGATGACGCCTCTCATTCCTTCCCTGAATCCTGCTTGCACTTCAGCAAGTCAGACTCCAGGTATGGCTGTAGTCTTCATTGAATAATCCTGTGAAGAATTTGAATTTTGTTGACACGTGCAATCAGAGCAATTGTGTAATCATCCTTTGGGTCACCTTTATTCAAGATTTTTATAAATAAAAATATTTTCCATTCAGTTAGCCATAATGTTATCTTCCAGATTTCCTGACAGAGCCTTGTGATTGTTGTAACAAATACAACTGGGTAATGTAATACTGAAATATACGTAGATTTCCATTTGTTATTCTTTATTCCTTTCGAGGAACAATGATCTCATCCTTGATGATGTCGCTTGTTCCTTGCTGTTCCCTAATTCCTGTTTGCACTTCAGGCAATTCAAATTCCAGGCATAGTTATAATCTTCATTAAATAATCTTGAGAAAAATTTTGCTGAATTGGAGCAATTGTCCAATAATCATTTTGGTCAACTTTCTTCAAGATTGGCATAACTAAAACTCCTTTGCATTCAGACAGCCATATTATTGCCTTCCAGACTTCCTGACAGAGCCTTGTAAATGTTGTAACAACTACAGCCAAGGGCTGTGATATTTTAGGTGAAATGTCATCAATGCCAGGTGTTTTGTTCTTTGGTAAAGCTTTCAATACTACTTCAATATATATGGGTCCACTGAAAATAATCTAAAAACACAAATGCTGATGTTCAAAATATCATCCATAAAATTTTAACAATGCATGCTAAGCAGCAACCCTGGCACATACAAAATTAAAAAAAAAAGCATAATCTTTTTTTGCATAGTGACACAGCCCCTGCAACCCCCACATGCCCTGCTAATTATGTACTTCTGAGATGGCACACTATCTGGGAAATGGCATATCCCCCAGCCTTGAGAATTGTGTAGTCTTGAACATGTCTTGGCCATCTGTTAGTCAACCAAATTTTGTCACGTAAACAGATGTTGACCAAAATGACATTCGAATAAAGTTATGGTGTATGTTTGAAATTATATATATATATATATATATATATATATATATATATATATATATTTATGCTCATATGTTCCTGTGTTCCATGCACATTGTTGAAGCCCTAAGCTCATCCAAGAACACTGATTCCTGGAAGGGTAGATCATAAACTCAATCTTCCATCCACTTGTCAATATTTTCCTTGAATACCTTAATTGAAGATGAACAATATGTCTGTAATGGCAGTGTATTTCATAATATTGGTATTCTTTGTGTCACAAATGTTCTCCTTTATTTTTGTTCTAAATCCTGTAATCTTAAATGAAAAGTTTCCATGTTTCTGTTTTAAAATTATCGTTAGCATACAAATTCATAGAAGCCTATAACATATCCTTATGTATTGCATTACAAGCCAGCATCAATTTACCTCTGAAATAAAAGTAATGAATAGTAAACAGGCCCAGTGTTTTACATTTGTCAAAATAACTCATACATGATAATGATGGAATACTTTTTGTAAGCCTTCTCTGTACTGATTCCAACTTATTCAATTGTTCTATATTATAAGTAATGAATACATTACTATACTCCAATATAAGTCTGATAAAAGCTTTATACAAATGAGTTAAAATGCACGCAGTATTTTAATATTTTTCTCAACAATATGCCTAACTGCTTCATTTGTATGCCCAAGTCATCACATACTTCAACTTCCTTTAATGCAATATCTTGTGATAATAACTGTTGAGGTATACGCTTTCCAAAGTACATGATGTTACTCTTGTTCAAACTAAAATTGATATCAAAACTCAATGCCCAGTTTTATATATATATATATATATATATATATAAAATACATATATATTTTATATATATATATATATATATATATATATATATATATATATAATACATATATATTTTATATATATATATATATATATATATATATATATATATATATATTATATTATATATAATATATACATAGATATTATACAAGGGTGGTTTCTGGCCCAGAAATTGTAGTTTATTGGCCATTTAGCAGTTTTTCCATCTCTTTCAACTTTCTGGTATATTAGCCTGCATTTGCGCTTGTTTCCCACCTTTCCTGTAACTAGTCTAGTCAAGATACAGATTTTCTGTATCCAGGACTGTTTGTAAGCTTCTGAGCCCCCCAAGCCTTTCTGTGTTGGAGGGAAGCCTTCCAGCTTATCAGTGGGAGTGGTAAGCACTAGGTAGCCTATCTACCACAAGAGTGGTTTCTGGCCCAGAAATTGTAGTTTATTCGCCGTTTGGCAGTTTGTCCATCTCTTTCAACTTACTGGTTTAAAAGCCCGCATTTGCGCTTGTTTCCCATCTTTCCTGTAACTAGTCTAGTCCAGATACGGATTTTCTGTATCCAGGACTGTGTGTAAGTTTCTGAGCCCCCCTTCCAAGCCTTTCTGTGTTGGAAGGAAGCATTCTAGCTTATCAGTGGGAGTGGTAAGCACTAGGTAGCCTATCTACCACAGGATCCAGGTACAGATTCTTAGTTTTAGCACTTGAATTTGCTTATTCATGCACAGCACTTGTTCAGAACTTGTTGTTAGCACTAAATAAGCTACAAAATACAGCAGCACTCAATCTTCCTCATTACCTAGAGGAAAACAGCTTTTGTACTTACTTTCCTCACTTGCTTAGAGAACAACAGCTCTTATACTCACTCTCCTCACTTGTCTAGAGGAAAGTAGTTTTTTATTCAGGCATGTCTAAGGGTCAGCTCCCAGTGTTCTCTCCTGTCTATCTGATGAATCTATAGCAATTGCCTCATGGACACAGACAACCCTCTCCTCCTACCATCCAACACCACAACCTGTGAGAGATGCACTTATCTAGTCAAACTGGAGGTAAAGCTCTCTCTCCAACCAAGACTGAACTTGACAGTTGTTAAATAAAAACAAATGATAACAACACAGGAGGCTCAGATGCAAAAGTTTACTAGTGTACACCAGGAGGCAAAAACCATACAAGTACAGAGTTTTGTCTGACATGATGCAGGAAATGCACAATTTTATATAGTCTTACATTCAGGCTGTGCCCACCTTACTGACGTGGTTAGTCACAGGGCACCTACATCACTATGGTCTACAATATTCTATTCATAAGAAAAAGCTGATGTTATACATTTTAAAAGTTTTCCCATGGGAATAATACAGCCTTGCAAAGCACCTGGTTCATTATAATGTCTTTCTGTAAATGTTACTCTTCCAAGGTCTCAGGCTAGCTCGAATACAATGGTCGGTTCACTCTGGCAATATACTTCTTTGTTCTTCTTGCAGCAGCTGTGTCTTATCTTCTGATACATTCACAAGGTCAATTATCTCAGAGGAAGGAATAAGAATATTCAATGCTTTATACATTCAATTTTGCTGACCCAGCAGATAATCATTAGTGAGAAACATAAGCTTGCTGGGCTAGCTACTGCCAGGGTCAGAGTTCAAACACACTGCAGTTCCAAAGCTTCAAGCAACTACATGTAAAATCATTCTTATTGCCATATTGTAAATAGAATAAAATGCATTATATACTACTTGCTTTTAAACTAGCACTTTATACATGTTTAAATACATATTTTTCTAACATTTCCCTCCTTTTAATACCTTTTATTCTATTCAGAAACATAAACAATGTTATATCGTCTCCTAGCCTTCTCCTTTAAGGACTTTTAACTAGGCAAGTCATTTAGTTTATATTTCGGAACAAGTTTCCTCTGGAATCAATAGTTTCAATTCAATGTCTTGGTACAAAGTTTCAGTTACAGATATATCAACAAAATCTTTGACTAATTTTTTCATACAGGGAATCCCGCAACAGACACATGCTCCTAATAGGAGCAGACCAACACAGATAGCAATCAAAATATTCATTAGGATAGAACCCCACCCACCAAATAAACTCTGGAAAAAGTTCATCAGTGGGTTTGGGCCTGGTTCAGTCATGGCCGATACCTGCTGTATTACCTCTAGGTGGTCATTAATTTCGTGTCGATTGTCTGGTATGTACGCACAGCATTCTTCTTTGATAAGAACCGTTGAAAGCAGTACTGACCCCGGGGTCCTGGGTTTGGTTGAAGGTCACGAAGAAGGTCCTCTCGCCGCTAGGGTGAAGTCGAGAGCCATTCGATTTTGTAGCACAACAGTTCTCATTGCATTCAGTTCATCAGTCACTAGTTCGAGAGCAGAAAAAGTTGCGTTACTCATTACTTCGAGAAGCTTCGACAGTTTTCTTAACTCCCAGATCGATTTGACTGCTCCATATGCTGGAAATATCCCAGCCCAGGATATAACACCGTCACTTAAGTCCATATGAGTCAATTTTTCTTTATCTATCACGGAATGATGGTTCTTCCAACCAGCTTCGATTTTTCCCATTGGATTTACAGGTTTTCCGAGAGGATCTTCAGGTTTTCGGGCTACATCTCTTACATTTCGTATCTTACCTAGAGGTAATTCTGCAGTATGCCTTATAGCTGGAACCAGATAACCCAAAAAACAACTGCCGGACCAATTCTCAGGTAGCCATTTGTATGCTTTTTTCCCACAAATAAAATAACAGTTTTCTACTTTGGTATTGATGCGGGTTAGCTCTGAATGAAACATTTTTTTGTCTATAACAGACAATTGTTTATGCAAGACAGGATTTCTCTGCACTTCACTTAATGTTGTTTTCATTAAGCTCAAATATGAATCATAATTTGTGCTACAAATAGTGCTTTTATCTTTAGTTTTAATATAGCATTTATAAGATACAGTTATGTTACAGTTACTCCAACCCACTTGGAGTGTGTCATTTTTGAAAAAACATACAATTCCCCTCTGTGTAATAGGCAAATACAATGCAATTTTGTCCTGTGATTTTACAGAACCTGTATCAAAAAGTAAATTTTCCCAAGTCTCATTTATCCCCAAGGGGACAGCGGACATCAACAATCCTCCATATGCTGTTGGTATGGCAGTACAAACCCAGCAATTTGAAATGTTCATAGTCTCTACATATACACGCTTCATAGCTAGGTATGTGTTAAAGTTTGGATGCCAGTCTATAGATAGTTCATCACGTTTTTTTACTTTTACTTGTGTGGTTATATGTAGGAAGAACCACAACAAAAGGACAGTCAACACAATCATAGTCAATAAATGCATGGTTAGCAAGATGATTAAACAATATCTTCAGGGTTGATCTGTGTTTTTACTCATTTTGCTCTTGGTCATCCTGCCTTTGTTGTGTGTCAGTCACAAAATGTTTATCAAGCTGAAAATTCTTTACCGGTTTACAGTGCGTCAGGTGGACCCAGGACGACCTCTCAGCAACTTTGACTGCAGTAGGCGTCGCCAACAGTACCTGGTACGGTCCTTCCCACTTTGGACTCGCCCAATTTTTCCTCTTCGTGACCTTCAACCAAACCCAGGACCCCGGGGTCAGTACTGCTTTCAACGGTCTGGTCTGTCTTTTATTTGAAAAAGAGTTCAACTGCAAAACAGTTTTATTAGTTAACATTTTCCTTACGTAGCTAGCTAATGAGCTGTCAGCCTCTAATTCTGCAGGCATGAGAGCTTTCCACTGTGGCACATAATATGCCCTTCCAAATATCACTTCAAAGGGGGTCAAACCCTTTACATTTGGAACTGTTCTCATGCTCAGCAGTGCCAAAGGCAAACAGCAAATCCAATTCTTCTGTGTGTCTCCCATCAACTTCCTTAACTTGTTTTTTTAAATTCCGTTGTACCTTTCCACCAGTCCTGCAGACTGTGGGTGGTAGGCACAATGATTTTTCAAGGAGATCCCAAAGTATCTCCCAAGTTGGTGAATCGTCTGATTCACAAAATGTGTCCCATTATCACTATAGATTCTTTCCGGTATGCCAAATCTAGGAATTATTTCTTTTATTAGGGCCTTTGCCACTGTTGCTGCATCCGGATTTTTAGTAGGAAAAGCTTCTACCCATTTGGAAAACATGTCTATAATTACTAAACAGTATTTTTTCCCTTCACATTTGTTTAGTTTTATGAAATCCATACAGATAGTATGGAACGGATATGGTGGTACAGGACAACTCCCTTGCTTGGGTTTGAATGCTCCTTGTGCATGATGTTTATTACAGACATGGCATGCTGCACAAAATTTTTGTGTATAATTTGTAAATCCGTATGTTTGGAATATTCGATTCACTAACTGTACCGTCCCCCCTGTTGAGACATGGCACTGCCCATGGCTCAACAAAGCTGCATATCTAAATAAATTAGATGGCAATATTGGTTTTTTTTTTTTGGAGATATACAGTCCATTTTTGAGGATTGCACCTCGTTTCTCCCATTTTTGTTTCTCAGCTTTTGTAGTTAATGTCTGCATCGTTTTTAACATTTCTAAATCTAAAATCTCAGAGGGTTGTAATTTTTCGGTTAAAAGTAAAATTTTTGAGTCTGAGGCTGCTTGCTTTGCAGCTGCATCAGCTTTTGCATTTTTTTTTTTGAAATTGCATCCTGTTGTTTTGTATGAGCTAAACATTTACAAATAGCTACCTTAGTAGGTAACTGAATGGAATCTAACAAGTTTAAAATAAGTTGCGCATGATTAATCGGTTTGCCAGTAGATGTTATCATTCCCCTATTTTTTTATTGTTGTGCAAAAACATGCACTGTAGAGAAAGCATACTGACTGTCAGTATATATGTTCACTTGTTTATTTTTTGCTAGAGTACAAGCCCGTGTTGCTGCTTGAGCAGACAGGTTATGCTGTAAGGGTTGGGCTTTTAAAATCTCTGTATTTGTGACTACTGCATACCCTACTAGATTTTTCCCTGTAGGACCCTTTTTGCATGAACCGTCCACATAAAATGTCACCTCAGCATCATCCAAGGGCATATCAGTAAGGTCTTGTCTGGGCAAAGTTATTTGCTCAATTTCCTGCAGGCAACTGTGTGGTGTGCCATCCACAGGAGTTGGAAGTAACGTTGATGGATTTAATGTTGTACAACGTTCAATTACCATATGAGGTTGCCTCAGCAGTATGGTCATACATGAAAGATGTCTAGCAGGAGATAAATATGCTATTTTCTCTTGCAGTAAAATTATCGCGACTGCATGAGGCACTCTCAATGTGAGAGGGTGGAACAACACTACTGAGGCCGAAGCCTGTACTGCCATTGCAGCTGCGACTACTGCTTGCACACAGTGAGGCAATGATTGTGCCACTGGATCTAACTGTGATGAATAGTAAGCTATGGGGCGTTGCTTATCCCCATGCTGTTGCGTCAAAACTGACGTCATGTATCCCTGCTTACAATCTACGGTCTGAAAAAATCTTTTGTGATAATTTGGAAGTCCTAAAACTTGTGATGAAGCTATCAATTGTTTTAGTCTGCAGAAAGCTGTTTTTGCTTTAGGTGTCCATTGTAATACATCTTGTGCTGCCATTGGTGTTTTATATATTAAATCAGCCAGTGGAGCAGATTCTAAAGCATAGTTTGATATCCAGCTTTGACAAAAATTAGTCGTTCCCAAGAAGGACATCATTTCCTTCTTGGTTGCTGGTTTGGGTGCCTGTAAAATCGCTGTTTTTCTGTCTTCGTCTAATATTCTACCTTCATTGGATATTACATATCCTAGGTATCTAACCTGTTTTCTCCAAAGTTGTAACTTACTTTTGTTTACTTTGTGTCCTTGTGCTGCTAAAAATTTCAATAACGCTATAGTATCCTCCCTGCATTGATGCTGGGTAGGGGCTGCTAGTAAGATGTCATCTACATAAAGTAGAATCTGACTACCTCTTGGTGGAGTAAACCCTGCCAGGTTGCTTGCCATTTCTTGTGCAAATATCGTTGGACTTTTACAATATTCCTGCGGTAGCCGAGTATAGGTATATCTTTTACCCTGAAATGTAAATGCAAACCAATACTGGCTATCAGGATGTATAGGTATTGAAAAGAAAGCATTGCTTATATCTACCACAGTAAAGTATTTCTGTTGTGGTTTTAAATCATTCAACAAAGTGTGTGGGTCTGGCACCGTAGGTGCTCTGGGTATTATTGCATTGTTTACTGCTTGTAAATTCTGTACCATCCGCCATTCCCCGTTTGCTTTTTTAACAGGAAATAGAGGGGTGTTACATGGTGAATCAAGAGATTTTACCAGTACTCCTTCCTTGAGTAATGCTGCTATTATAGGCTTGATTCCTTGCTCTGCATCTTTCCTCAAGGGGTATTGTCTTTTTTGTGGTCTAAATGCTGATTTTGGTGTAATAGTTACTGGTCCTGCTGTTTGAATAAGTTCTACATCTGATTTACCTGTTGACCAAAGAATGTTTGGTATATCACACAAGGCTTTTTTTTTTTCTAATAAGAATGCTAATTAGCTGTCTTCACTAGTTTGTAAGTGTACAGCTGGATGTGTCTGTGTTAGCCAATTCAATTTCTGTTTTTGTATTCCCTGTTCTGATAATTCTAAATCAGTTTGTTTTTTCTATCTTGTTACTTTTTCTCCTAAGTCTGCCCATTTCACATCCTTATTTTTTGTCAAGCTGACATGTGGTAGTCTATTAGATTTGTACAGTGTCATGAATTCCTGAGGTAGTGAACAGCTTACCACACTGTTTCCCTCAGTATCCCAATACAAGTTTCGTAATACTAATCTGTTAGCAGGATTTTTGAACAATTTTTGCTCATATTCTTTATCAGGTCCTGGCATGCTACAGTAGTATAGAGTACAATGTAACAAATGCTGTTGATTAGTGTCAAGGGAGGGGGCCTTACTGATGGCTACATTCATCAGTTTTCCGGTCACTGCCCCTGGACCAGTCGTAACTAGGTCCTGGCTGTACCAGTAAAAGGTTTTACCCTCCGGTCGCACCACAAAAGTATCCATTTGTCTTTGTGCTTCCATACCCTGCATAGTGGGAACTACCGCTATGCCAAATATCTGCATAAGATCTCTTCCCAGTAGGTTTACTGGACATTTTGCAGAAACTACAATTTTACTTTTCTGAGTCATGCCTGAAACAGGCTATATCATGGGAGAGTGGCTCCCTATATAGCTGTCCATTTGCTGCTTGTACTAATATATAGTCAGGTGATTTAGAATATTCTGGTAACTTTGAAGGGTGTATCAAAGTTCGTGATGCTCCTGAGTCACACAAGAATTTCACTTTTCTTTCTTTCACCAGAAGTGTAACTTCCGGTTTTGTGTCTGCCAAATAGAGCTCCAAGCTCAGTAATGCCAAATCTAAAATTTCACTTTCTTCATCCTCTACATCTGCCTGCACTTCCTTTGTTCCTTCCACTACATTTACGTTTGCCCTTTGTTTGTTTTTTTTCCCTGATGATTTTTGATTTTTATCACTATCATATAGTCAGTCCTCATCACCTTTATTTTCTGTAGTCACCTTTTTATTTAGCCTGCAATCCCTTGCTAAATGTCCTTTCTTCCCGCACTTAAAGCACTCACCTTTCTTTTTTCTTTCTTTAAAATCTTCTGACCTTTTGTCAGATTGTCTATTTCCCTGGGTATTTTTCTTACCCTTTTTACCTGACTGTACTACAAAGACCTCTGCTCCGTCTTCAGCTGTGAAGACCTGTGTCTTCTTTTTCTTTTTACTATTGAAGTGTCTTTCAGCATGTCTGGCATATTCAAGTAAGGCTTGTAGCCTACTTGTTCGATGATCTATCATATGCTTTGTAATAAAGCTACTGATAGGTGCAATGCAACCTTTTAAAAATGCATTTTTCAGTTGCTGTTCATATGAGGTATCATGTGTCTGATTTTCAGGAATAGCCATACCACTATGGTTATTGAAACATTTCAATAATCTACCATAGTACCCATCTACAGTTTCATTCTCTTGCTGTATGCATTGATTAATGCAAGTCCAATCTGCTCTAGGTTTCCATTTTTCAGGAATTCGGTCTGTAAGACCTTTTACTCTGTTGTCTAATTCTGCGTCACTATGTGGGAGTGGTTTAAGCTCTGCATCACGAGGATTCCAGGTGCCACAAATCATGTGCCAGTCTGGACCCACAATCTGTCTAACCACCTTTTTTACTTCTTCCCCATTTAAGTGGTAACTTAGTCTCATACCTTGTAAATCTTGTAAAAACTTTGTGTAATTAACTTTTGGATGAGGGATTCCCTCTGTAGCTTTCCGAATATCTTCCGGTGTCCATGGTCTATATACTAGAAGAGTTGGGTCCTGCCCTTCCTGTCCTGCCTGAGGATTTGGTACCTCGATCAGTGGACAGATTTCTTCCTCACTTTCTTCTAGTGTATTTTTCCCTATTTGATATAAGTCTGTGCCCCCTAGTGTTTTACGTGTCCGGGACCTAGTTTCAATAGGATCTCTAACAAATGGTTTTAGTACTCTTGTAACTTCAGGATAACGTGGAGGTGGACCAGCTTGTCCTCCTGCTTCATATCCTGAAAAAGGCATTGGAGGGGGCGGAGGAGGGTCGCTATTACTGTATTATTATCCTCTTTGTCTAAAAATAATGTTTTTGTATTTTTAGTTTTCTGTTCCCTTCGGTTTACTTCCTCAATCCACCTGTATGCTTGAGGAATGCCTAATCGCTGTTGCTTTTTTGCCTGACCTTTTGCGTCAGATTTAAGCTGTTTTAAAAGTTTAACTAATGAAATCTTGTTTAATTTACCATCAAATCCATATTTATTAACCCATTTTGTATAATACCTTACATTATCAGCCCGTTGTAATTGCATATATTTTGCGTCATCAGTTAGGGGCGGATCTCGCGATTTTTTAGTGCACTGATTTTTCATTTTAAAAAATGTTACGTAACCCTTTTTACCACGTGGTATTTCAGTTTCTTACACAGTTTATCTAGAATAACTGCCTACCTTATTCTGTTTTCCTGATCTCTTGACAAAATATACAGTAATTTCCTTTTGTCCCTGATCTGTATAACAAATCTTTGACAATGACATTTACTGTAACTTAGTCCCTGATCTAAAACAGAAAAAAGGCAAATATTTTCCTACCTGAGCCTCCTGTGTCGACCAGTTCGAGACCGCTCTTCGGCCGCAGATCAGAAAGTGGCCAGCCTCTCAAGACAACAATTCAGTCGGAGGTCTTTGTGTTTCAAGAAGAACCCTTTTGGTAACTTCTCCTGCGCAGTATTTGACCACCGATACACTCTGACCTGCAGCTTACCAAGGGAATTCCGGTTCGAAGGACCAAACTGTTAAATAAAAACAAATGATAACAACACAGGAGGCTCAGATGCAAAAGTTTACTAGTGTACACCAGGAGGCAAAAACCATACAAGTACAGAGTTTTGTCTGACATGATGCAGAAAATGCACAATTTTATATAGTCTTACATTCAGGCTGTGCCCACCTTACTGACGTGGTTAGTCACAGGGCACCTACATCACTATGGTCTACAATATTCTATTCATAAGAAAAAGCTGATGTTATACATTTTAAACATTTTCCCATGGGAATAATACAGCCTTGCAAAGCACCTGGTTCATTATAATGTCTTTCTGTAAATGTTACTCTTCCAAGGTCTCAGGCTAGCTCGAATACAATGGTCGGTTCACTCTGGCAATATACTTTTTTGTTCTTCTTGCAGCAGCTGTGTCTTATCTTCTGATACATTCACAAGGTCAATTATCTCAGAGAAAGGAATAAAAATATTCAATGCTTTATACATTCAATTTTGCTGACCCAGCAGATAATCATTAGTGAAAAATATAAGCTTGCTGGGCTAGCTACTGCCAGGGTCAGAGTTCAAACACACTGCAGTTCCAAAGCTTCAAGCAACTACATGTAAAATCATTCTTATTGCCATATTGTAAATAGAATAAAATGCATTATATACTACTTGCTTTTAAACTAGCACTTTATACATGTTTAAATACATATTTTTCTAACAACAGTCAAGAGGAGAAGGTAAACACTTACACCACACCACACTCATCACATAGTCCCACTAAACCTACACCACCAAAATCCACACTTAGAAGCACAAAAACATTTGCGGAGGCTCTCAATAATAATCTGCTCAAGCAACAGAGAACTCCAAAGCAGAAATGCAAGCAACCTCTACCCCCCCAACACAACCCAAATGACACATAGCCCACAGACTCAGTGTGCCAATAAACCACAGTCCATAAGGCTAAACAACATACCCAACACACTAGTCATAGGTGACTGTATAGTCAGACACACTGATGTCCCACTCACCAGGCTAAACAAGGAGAAGGTTGCTGTCAGCTGCCTGTCGGGTGCCAGGATCCACCACATAACCCATGCACTCAGGTCACTCCACAACAAGTACAAATGTGACTCTGTCATTGTCCATGTTGATGTAAACAGCCTGAGATGTACCTCCCTGGACTACATGAAAAGAGACATGGAAGAGCTCTCTGATCTTGTAGCCCAGGCAGGTATGACCCTAGCCCTGAGTAGCATCCAGCCATCACCCAGAATGATACCGCAGTACAAGGACAAAATTATTGACTTCAGCAATTGGCTAAGCTTCTGGTGTCATTCTAAGGGGATCCAGTATCTGTCTGCCTGAGATGACATGGTCGACAGACCACGATGCTTTGTCAGAGATGGCCTGTACCTGTCACTCCTGGGATTTTGGATACTGGCTAAGGGTCTTGCTGCCCCTGTAGTGCCTTTTTAAGGCAAGGTTCAAATGACAAATTCACCGCCATAACGGGAACAGACAAGCAAAAACTGAGGGTAATGCTACTCAGTGCTAGAAGTCTAAATTTCAAAATGCACTCACTCGAGGAACTCCTTAAAAAGGAAAACATTGATATCTGTGCAGTGGCTGAGACCTGGTTCAAGTCTCTAGAGAGCACCCCTGCATTACCAGGCTATAACTCATACCACACTTTTCAGCCATCTAACCTGGACCAGAACACCAAAGGCAGAGGTGTGTCCATATTCATTAAGGATATCCACACCTCCAGGCTAGTTGCGCAGCATAATGCATCCAAGGTTATACAAGTATAACTAACTCTGGGCAAAACTGCAATCCAAATTGTAGCTTGCTACAGATCCCCCACCATGCCACAGGATTCTCACTCCTCTTTTCTTGATATACTGGAAAATATTAAGAGTTCAATCAAACACCCTAATAATGGGCAATTTCAACTACCCCACCATTAACTGGAAAAACTACTCATGTACAAACTCCTTCACTCAACGCTTTCTGGAATTCATAAATTCCAATGCCCTGGATCAACTTACCCACACCCCCACCAGGGGCAACAATATCCTAGACCTAGTCATTACCAACATGAGTGACCGGTGTTCCACACCTGAAGTCAACTCCTCGTTGGTCAGATCTGATCATAAGCTAATCACCCTAGATATCCACATCCCACCCACCATTAAGGAAACCACAGTAAAAAAATTCTCCAAAGCCAACTTCATGCTTCTTAAGACAGAAGTGGTGAACTTCATGACACCCATGCAGATGGACAATACAGTTACGACTGCTGAATCATACACAAATGCACTCTGTAAGCACTTATACGAGTGCATGGATCATGCTATCCCAAACAGAATCAAGACACTATCCTCCAAAAAAGGAAGTCAGTTTGGTGGTCCCCTGCCATAAACAAACTCTACAATAGAAGGAAGAAACTGTTACAAAAAGAGAGTAAAATCCCATGAGTGGAAGAGCTCCCTGGTCAGCCTCAGAAAGAAGTTGAGATCCCTTATAAGATCCTCCAAAGCTAGTTACGAAAACAAAATCGCCACTGATTCTAAGGGCAACCACAAAGCATTCTATAGCTATGTCAAGAATCTCAATGGCAACACCCAGATCTGCTCTGTTACAGCACAATGGCGCAAACATTACAGAACCAACTGATATTGCCAACATCCTGGCAGATAGTGTGTAGCAAAAAGATATCCAAATATCCAAAGGCTGAGGAATACAAAAACTCTTTATTAAAACAAAAAATGGTATACATAACTTACTTTGGATTTAATCCAGGTTCCACTACACATTTTATGGATACATATCCTGGCAAATAGGTTCAGTGCTAACTTTAGCCCCCTCTCACCCCCAAAAGGGCACATATCTATACAGGAAGAATGCAGAATCCCTGTAATCAAATCTATGCAGGTAAAAGCTGAGCTCTGTAAAACCAAAAACACACCATCCATGAGACCAGACAACATCCCAGGCTGCATTTTACATGAATTCAGAACGAACTGGCTCCCCACTTAAGCACCATGTTCAGTCATAGTCTCACGTCAGGCTTTGTGCCCACTGAATGGCACACAACAACAGTTATCCCACTCCACAAAGGGGGAGCCACCACTGATCCTGGGAACTATCACCCTATTAGCCTGATGAGCCTGGTCTGCAAGGCCATGGAATTTATCATCATGGAACTCATAAACAAAGACATTGGTAACCTCCAAACTCTGGGCCCCACCCAGGTTTGTGAATGGCAGATCATGCCTTCTGAACCTGATTGACTTCTTTGAGGCAGTCACCAAAGCCATAGACGAGGGTAAGGTACTTCACACAGCCTATCTTGACCTTGCCAAGGCTTCCAACACCATCCCCCATTCTGGAATTATAACTAAATTCACTAAACTAGGTATAAATCCCTATATCACAAGATGGGTTGCCAAGTGGCTCACTGACAGAACCCACACTGTAAAAGTTGCAGACTACAAATCTGACTTCAAACCAGTGACAAGTGGAGTACCACAGGGTTTAGTCCTGGGACTGCTCCTGTTTGGTATCTACTTCTCTGAAGTACGGGCTAATACAGAAGGCCTCTGACTAACGAAGTTCGCAGATGACTGCAAACTAGGAGCCATAGTCGAGTCCCCAAATGATGTGGGCATCCTACAGAAGGGCCTTACTGAGACAGATGCCTGGTGTCAGAGGCATGACCTCAAGCTCAATGCCAAAAAGTGCATTGCCATCCCTTTAGTACCCATGAACTACCACATAAACGGCAGTCTACTTAATGCCGAATGTGTGATAAGAGACCTTGGGACCCAGGTGGACAGTAGTCTCTCCTTTGATAATCAAATCGCCACAGTAGTCAGGAAATCATTCTATGTGACACACCTCATCACAAAAGGGTTCTCATCCAGGAAAAAAGAGGTCATTGTTCCCCTCTACTTGACACTCATTACACCCATTATAGAGTACAACACCCCTTTTAGAATGTACCTCACAAGACATCTGCAGCAGCTGGAAAGGCCACAGAAGTACCACACAAAGAGGATTACTGGCCTCAAACAGATGCCCTACACTGACCATCTCAAAAATCTCCAGCTTTACTCTGTGGCATATCACCTACTCCAAAGAGATCTCTGCCTAACATATAAAGTTATATTAAACCGAGAGCTGTTGGACATGCTACACCTAAATAAATCCCAATTCTTCCAAGCTACGCACTCTAGGGACCTAAGCCTTGTCACCACAAAAAACAACACATGCTGGAGGGATAGATTCTTGTCCCAGAGACTTCCTATACTCTGGAACAAGCTACCTATCTATGTCAGGCAAAGTTCCTCATTAGCACTCTTCAAGAAAAATCTTGATGAGTGGATGGGAAATAGGAAATACACCCTGGGGATCACTTCTGTGGCTCTGCTCAACAGGGACACAGGAAATTAACTTTTTTGGGTGGCATAAGCCAGTGAACATTGTTGGCTAGGCTTACTTAGGCCCTTGGGCCGATAGCCTAGTACCTACCTATGAACCTATCTATATATATATATATATATATATATATATATATATATATATATATATATATATATATATATATATATATATATATATATATATATATATATATATATATATATATATATATTTACACTCTTTCTACTGTCTTCTAAAAATCTATTAAGCAAATCGCCTCAGAGAAACATTCTGTTGTAATTGTCTTGCCTTCATGCAACTACACTATGATAAAACTGTGTTTTTGTCACCACTTACCCCAAAAACTAA
>NC_056736.1:703340920-703413420 GCF_019279795.1 Protopterus annectens
TTTATATTCCATGAAAAACTGATATTATGGAGCTTAAGAAAATTGTAGGAGAAATAATTAGCTTTCAGAAGGGAATATTACTTTTAAGTGGGGACTGGGACTTGATTTGCAACAATGAGGCTGTATCGGGGAACTGGAAGGAAAATAGAACAAAACAGAGTTGATTTCTGAAAAAAATTTTGAAAATATTTGGTAGGGAACATGTGAATTAAGTAGTAGGAACTTGGACAGAATTTACATATGAATCCCCAATGTACAAGTAACTGGGCTAAACTAGATATAAATTATATTTCACAGGAACTCCACTTAGACATATATATCCAATAGCTATTTTATAACATGTACCAATAAAAACTAATTTAAAAATGCAGGGCGATGAAGTAAAAATAAGACACTGGCACTTTCACACCTACCTGTTAAACTGAGAGGAATTTAAAGAATAGGTAATGGAAATTATTTGATGGTTATTAAGAAGATAGAAATGTTATCAGAAGTTATAGCTGGTGAGTGGGATACAATGAAAATGGAGTTTAAATATAAGGTAGAAATAGAAGAGAAAGCGATATGGGTAGAAGTTTACTTAGGGAGCTGACAAAGGTTAAAGTATTGCAGAACAAGGCGAATCTCACAAAACAACAACTGGCACAAATGCAGAATGCTAAAGATAAAATAAGGGAGTACCTGGATAATATGCATGAGTTTAGAAATATTGCTGTTAAGCAACATTTGTTTGATAACTCTAGAGCACAAAAACTTCTAGTACAAGGACTTAGGCAACAGAAAGTAAAAAGGGTAATAACCACACCTGTAGAGTTATTAGAAATATTTCAGAAATTTTGTGAAAATTTGCATAAAGCAGAAAAATGTGGAAATAAATGAAGAGCACACATGGAAACATTTATGGAAGACTTAAGTATGCCAAGGTAAGAGGTAGACAAGGCTTAAAAACTAACAGTTAAGACGGGAGGAGACGGGATATAAATGGTGATGTATAATCAATCTTCAGGAAAGTCTCCAGGAACAGATTGTATTCCTATGGAAGTTTGGAAGTTAGGAGGGAAGAGAGTGATAAAGATTTGGATGATTTTGTTTAACAGTATTTTAAGAGTAAAAGAAGCACCACTGTATTGGAAGAAAGCTGTGGTGACTGTATTACCTAAAGACAGTGAAAGCCCATCAGTCCCAGCTTAATTTAGACCCATTTCAATTCTCAACCATGACTATAAAGTGTTCATGTCTATACTAGCTAAAGGAATGGCATAGGTGTAGCCAAAATTGATAGACATAGATCAGTGTAGTTTTGTGGAGGGGAGACAAACATCTGACAACATTAATAGAACAATGATGATCCAGAGAGAAGCAGAATGTAAAAAATGCTGCTGTTGTTAGTGGCTCTTGATGCAAAGAAACTATTCAACAGCATAAGCTGGAATGTTATAAGTAGGGTGATGGGAGCATTTGTATTCTCTGATGCAATAATAAGGTTAATTCAGAGGATATATGCGGGATCAGAGGCAATAATTAAAGTGGGAGAGTTGCTCTTTGATGTGTTGTGTTTGAACAAAGGAACCAGGCAGGTTGTCCTTTTTATCCTTTTGTTATTTGCTTTATATTTATGGCCATTAGCAAAGAAAATAAGAGACCTAAAAATACAATGATATAATTGGTATGGTAATCAAGAAAAGTTGGCTTTATTTGGAGATGATATTAATTTGTACCTGATAAATCCAGAAAAGGACATCACAGTGTTGTGTAACATTTTCATACAGTTTCAAGTCTTTTGAGGATATAAAATGAATGAAGATAAAACAAAGGCTGTAAGGCCATAAAATTATGTACCCACACATGAACTGGTTCAGCAATACATAAATTTATAGGGACATGATAAGATGAAATATTTATTAGTATGGATTAAAAAGGATTCTGTTATGGCAGCTAAGGATTTGTGGGAAGAGACTAAACAAAAGATAATACAAAAACTGAGAAGCTGGAAGCTCTTGTTTATAAATATGGATAGTAAGATATGAGCAGTGAAATGTTTTTAGTCCCTTTAGTTTTATGTACAGGCCAGGCATGCATTTATCAAGCAGAAAAGAAATTGTGGACAATAATCTATGAAAAGTTGAAGGAATTTATCTGGGAGGCAAAGAGGGCAAAAGTTAAGTGGGATAAGGTGATCCTTCCAGAACAAGATGGTTTAGGATTACCTGATTTTCAGGGATATTTCAGAACTACATGTTTAAGGCTTGTATACATAACACAAGCAGAAGCTTATAATTCAAAATGGTAAGGGATGACGATGATAAAACAGGGAGGGGGCTTCAGAAAACAAAGACTAAATGATATTTTGTATGCAGATCCTTAAGAAAAATAATACCAACCATATAGATTGTTATATTCATAAAGTAGTAGAAAGTATTTTAAGAAGTAAGCCAACACAAGAATGGAAAATGGAGATTTTGCCAGTAGGGATGACTGCAAGTAGGAGTACAGAAAATTGAAAAGAGGGGACTGGAATTTGCTGGAGAAACCTGGCAAAGCAATCAAGTTATTGGGAGCAAATAACTAGATAGGGAAAGGTAATAGAGTAGGATGAGGCCAAGAAGATGTTCGAACTGTAGGCTAGGGACTGCCTTCCCTACCAAGGATTTATGTCAGAGTACAGGCGAAGAGAAAGGGATTGGGGGAATCTTAAGTGAAAGACCTACTCTTGCAGAGTTATTAGTTGAATCCAGAACAGAAGCTGATGAAAAGGGATAATTAGTAGAGAGTGTAAAATATTAGAAGATAAATATAAGAATCATTCAGCGGAGGCTAGAAAAGATTGTGAAAAGAGACTGAAAAAGCAAGTTACAAGAAGATAATAGGAGGACATATGTAGACCTCCCAAATTTGCAACAAAATGCAGAAGTTTAGGATCTTTGCTTGGAAATGTTTGGATTGGTATTTCTATCCTAAAGTAGACTTCAAAGAATTTTTCCTCAGGTAGATAGCAAATGTTGGGGGTGGGATGAGGGAGAAAGAGGTAGTTGGGAATATATGTTTTGGGAGTGTAACAAGTTGGCAGATTTCAAAAATTCCTACAGAATACTCTGTTAGATATATTGGGTGAGCAAATGGTTATAATTCAGGAAATAATTCTTTTGAGCTGGGAACACAAGATCTGAACAGCCTAGACATAGTAAGGTGTAATTAAGATTAATTCTGTTGGCTGCCAGAAAAGCAGTTGCTAGAAAATGGAAATCAACATTTAAACCACTGTATGTGAGTAGTGAATATTATAGAAGAGATAAAAGAATGAGAAGAGGGGTCTTTAGAAAAGGGAAGGAGCAAATTACACAGAAATGTATGGAATATGTGGGAACAATACATGCAGAATAATGTTTGGGAGGAGCAGTGAGGTTTAAGGGCAGTATGGGTTGGAAGGAATTGAACAATTTTTGTAATGTTGGACCAATGATAGTCACAAGGGAAGAAAAGATATATGGTGTATAATGTATGCAAATGGAAAACATTTTTAATATGTTTTGTTTTATTTTCTGTTAATGTATGTGTGCTTATGTGTTAAGTGATGATTTAATAAAGATGTTAAAAAACATGACCATGTGTTGGCCTGGTGTACACCTGCCACAGCCAGTGACTGAGATCATGCATTGGCCTGGTGTACAACTGCCACAGCCAGTCACTGATAGTGCCCCTCCCACAGCCAGTCACTGGTAGTGGTACTCCCCTTCCCACAGCCAGTCACCGATAGTGGTACTACCCCTCCCACAGCCAGTCACTGATAGTGCCCCTCCCTCTGTCATTCTTCCCACTAGTCATGTAAAACCAATGTTAAACTAAAGTCCCATCTGCTTGAGTCAGTGTCTGTAAGCAGTAGCACAGCAACCTTCTGGCAGGCTTGTGCTTGGTCTATGACTGCAATGTCAAAGAGGTGACATGTAGCCCACAACTATGGGCCATTGCAATCACCTAGTGACACTGAGAAAAAAACAGTTACACATATAGATGCATGTAGTGCTACTTGTGAGCTACGCTGTGTGGTACATGGTCAACTTATGTACGTCAGACTTTTTTTTATTTTTCAGCTCTAAAGATGTTGCTTTTTGTACAGCAAGCATCAGTCATCAATTGTAAAGTGCTAAGGGGTTACGTGGCACAATTGCTAGTTATACTGACAGGTGGTATAATGCATCTTTATGAGCTTTATAGCTGTAATGTTATTTTTACATGCAATGGCCAGACCAGGCTATGTTGACTGTTGGGTATCAGAAAGTATTTGCAATATGACTATATTTCTTTCTATATTATATCTTTCTGCTATGGGTTCTTTACATTGCAGGAAGATCTGCTGCAGTAGACTTTTATGTAACTGGATTACTGGGTAAGTACTGCTGTCCTATTACAGATTTTTAAATTGTAAGTTATAGCTGGAAAGTTTCATACACAATGCTGCCTAAGGATAGTGTGGGTAATGGTCCCATAGAAGGAGAACAAGTGGTGGGATGTACTGGATGGAGGAGAACATTTTGACATTGACCTAACTGTGTTGTGGGATCTAGAACTTGACTGAGAAGTTCTACCATGTGTTGTGGAAGTCTGTTGAGGCTTGGATGATCTCTTCTTTGTGAAATCCATGTGTGGACAGTTCCTAATGTGAGTCTGGTAAGTCTTTATGAGTGTGCACATGGAAAATGACATAGACGCTGTGTGTGCAACCATATCACCCATGAGGATCATCATGGCATTATCCCTGGCTTCAGCTATTCCCATGGATTGATGAAAGTCCTGGCATATACCCCTCAGTACTCCAACCATCACTATCTAATTCTCAGTGGCTGTAGCCTGTGCATGACCTGTGGCATAGCTCATCTAGTGCTGTGCAAACAAGGCCTTTCATGTCTCTGGAACTAACTGTGAAACATGCCTTCATCTAGTACCTTTGGGAATGGGTATGGTATTAGGTACTGTAACCTCTGAAAGGTAGTCTCTTCATCATGAGGTACAGGTTGTGCCCCAGAAGGAGGTGATGATCTGCATGATGCCCCCCTCTTCACAAAGTAAAACAAAAATGCATTCCCTGCACCAAAGTCTCTCCATAAACACCGAATATATCCCAATAAAACTTGTATGAAGAGACACCAAGGCGATATCCAAAATACAATAAAACTTTTATTAAAATAAATAAATAAAAGTGCACATGAGCACTTTCAGGCAACAAACTCTTACATATAGTAATGACATAGGGGGTGTTTGTGACATTATCAAGAAGAACTGGCGGGTTCTGCGTACGGATCGCAGAATAGCAGAGATGGTTGGAGAATGACCAAGATTTACTTTTAGGAGGATAAAAATTTAAAGGACATGTTATGTCATGAACCCAAGTTAGGTCATGATAAAATGGTCAGGATAGAAAGTCAAGGCACTTTTCCTTGCTGTCACTGTAAAGCATGTGACTATATCTATAAGGATAATTTATTTATACATTCCACAACAGGACAATGATATTACTTGAAGGGATATGCAGATTGTAGAAGTATGAATCTTGTTTATATAGCTGTGTGTCAAATGTGCGATTCCTATTACGTTGGTAAAACCAACTGCATGTTAAAGAACAGGATGTCTGGACATTTGTATGAAATTAGACATTGGAACCTGTGCAATGTTTTAGCACAACACATTAGTGAAAAAGAAGGTCATTCTATTAAATTTATGGTAATACAAATGGTTAATAAAACTGTTAGAGGTGGGGATGTTGTCAATGAAACAGAATGCAAAGAAGCAAGATGGATAATAAAGTTAGGGGCTGATAGCAGCCCAAGTTTAAACACTGCTGTTCCTTTAAAACCTTTCCTAAGGAAAAGGAGGGTAAAATACTAGGATTGGATTGGATGGCATGGTATTTAAAATGTATGTCTTAACTGTTTTAATGTACTTGAGGAAGGGCTTGTTGCCTGAAAGCACTCATGTGCACTTTTATTTATTTATTTGAATAAAAGTTTTATTGTATTTTGGATATCGCCTTGGTGCCTCTTCACAAAGAAATGATATATCCTCATTTTGCTGAGTGTCACTTCCTAAGATGTTATCCACCTGCTGTGGTATGGGAGGCCATGTCACTACACTTTGTGACTGTGTGCCACCATCCTCAGACTGTGTCATGTGTATGAGAGTTATGACATCATCATCCACAGCCATCCTGCAGTCAACATCAGCCTGCTAAGGCACAGGATGAGTTTGGTTGTGTTACTGGCCATGTGAAGAGATATGTGAACATGTGGTTAATGTGACCTGTGACAGGTGGAATTATTTTTATGTATAGGTAGAATGACAGATTTTGTCAATAGTCATGAATTGTCAGTAGATTTTCTCCTGTATCTGGCATTGATGGTATACCTGATGATGAAACATGCAAAGATAATATGCACATGTGTCTGTGCAAATACACTGAAGCATATTGAAGTAAAGTGAAGTGCACTAACTAACCTTCCAAACTGCCTCACTTCAGATGTTGCAGGGTCTGAAGGTACCATTTTCAAAACCTTCCCTATTGATATGAGGAGCATCCGCATCTGCATCCAGTTCAGCTTCACTTATGGACATAAAGGTACCCCTCATCTGGTGTTAGAAGCTGGACTGTGGGAGGGCCACCACCTGTGCTGCTATAACCAATTGCATTGTGCCCAGCTTTTGTCCTGGTATGCCCTACCATGTCACAGGCTCTATTCCTGTACTCCGCCAAGGTGCAGTTCCTTCTCCCACATCATGAACGCCAGGCAGTACTTAATTATGTGGCTTCTCTCTCTGTCTGTTTTGGCTCCCTTTTATAAAGAGGTGTTTCCCGTATGTCCTCAGCATCCATAAGGATTTAATTGTCCTCAGGACTGAAGAAGTCTCTCCTGTGTTTTGTTGCCTGCTGTTTCATCATGTTGTAACCTACAATCAAATATTGTGACAAAGGTGACAAGTTGACACCTGCCATCCTTATATGATATTTGCAGTAAATCTGGACCACCAGTGGCATGTATTAGAGAAATACAGATCAGTGGTGATACAGGTACACCTTCCATCACTAATTCTGACTTTTGGTTTACAGTAGTGCCCATAACACCTGTGTTGTGTTGTCCATTGCTGCAGCAGTAATACATATGCATGTATCAGTTAGACAGGAGGGCGTGGTAGTCAGTAGCTAATGTATTTATTAATTAGTTTACTTTTCATCTGTCCTTTATCCATTGACTGTTAACAGTTGTCAGCAGTAAGCACCCTGCTCACCTCAAGCTATAATCAGGTAAATAATTCCTCATTTGAACCAGTCCCAATTACTACAAGAAGGAAATATGTGAACAGACTTAAACACAGTACAATGTTAAGTTGTCAATCTCGCCTTCATTCTTGCTGGATGGGTTCGGAGCCGAACCTCGGCTCCGACTCAGCCTATTACTAAAGCTCGAGAGCTATTTTCACCGGCTCAAGGCTATACTATGTCCCATAATGCTAGGTGTCATATACCCAGATCTTGTTTGCCGCTTCAGCTACGAGGTTGCGTTTTCTCCGGCTCCAGGTCATATTTAAAAATTTTGTATCTACAGTAAGTTTTTCTTAGATATTTTTCTCTTTAGTTTATTTAATTACTGTTTAGAGAGTAACAACTAGTTTCCCTACCCTTTTTCTGTAGTTTTCCCTACCCTTTTTCCACCCTTAAGGTGAACGGGCTTAACCCTCCCTTCAGTAGTTAGTACAGTTTTCCCCTTAGTGTGTGTGTGTGTGGAATTTCTGTCTTCTTTTTACTAGTTAGCTTAACTTAAATTTTTTGTTGAGTGTGTTAGTGTTCTTGTTTAGATTATTTGTGTCAACCTTGCGGTATCATGTCCAAAGATACCAAGGTATCGGGATTCAAGAAGTGTGACTCGTGCTGTCAGAATATGTCTCTGACAGACGGTCACACTTCTTGTGTGTACTGTTTGGGCCCTCTGCACCTGCAGGACTCTTGTTCCATCTGTCAAGCTTTTAGCCCCAGA
The DNA here is from genome assembly GCF_019279795.1 of Protopterus annectens. NCBI lineage: Eukaryota > Metazoa > Chordata > Ceratodontiformes > Protopteridae > Protopterus > Protopterus annectens. Next base: position 703,348,942 of record NC_056736.1, read on the forward strand.
GTCCTGCAGGAACGCAGAAATAAGCTCATTCTCAGAGGCTTATTAAAGCCTAAAGGTTGTTCGCCCAACCCTATCTCTGGAAAACCTTCAAAGCCCGCCAAATCGTTGGCTCCATGTTCAGAGCCGGCGCCGAGCAGTTCTCTTTCTGCCTCGTCGGTTCCAGCTGGAACCGATTCATCGAGGCCTCAGTCAGCTCCGGCTTTGGTGTCGGAGCCATCCCCAAGCCAAAAACGCTCCAGGTCTCCTTCACTGGAGTCGGTTAGATTGGCTCTGAAGTCTCCCTTGCTGTCGGAGCGGAGCCATAGGTCTCACTCCTCCAGGTCTTCCAGGCTCTCGGACCATGACCTCGAGAGGGTAGTCAGCAGGCTTTTAAAGTCGCAGGCGCTGGCCCAGTTATTGCATAGCCCATCTCAACAGACAGGGGCTACCCCAACGCCTGCTCAAGTTCCTCCTCTGACTACTTTGCTGAGTTTGGAGCTGGAGGTCGTCGAGGTTAGTACCGTTGGGGCGTCGGAACTGATCCCTCCATTATCGGTTCCTTCGTCGGCTCCAATCCCTTCATTGGCTCTGTCCTTGGAGGGATCCAGGCGTCGAGACTCCCTCGTCGGCTCTGAGGGGGCGAGTGGCATCGAACCCTTGTCCGACCCCATTCTCCCTCTCGGAGCCTCGGCGCAGGTGAGTTCGGCCCCAACATCGGCCTCGGAGCTATCACTCTCAGTGCTGGGAGGAGCTCTCATCTCCTCGGAGCTGGGTCCCTCTTCCCTGCCTGACAGGGGCGCCTTTGAGGTCATGAGGAGCGTGTTGGCTCCCATACCGGCACCACGGTCGGCCTCGTTGGCCCTCCCTCCACGGTGCCTGCTTTGGGCCCTGCCTACCCTCCCGAACCCAAGCGCGGAGAACTGACACTCCAGGCAGCTCCATTGGGCGTTTCCTCCTCTTCCGAGGCCTCCCCTGATCCTGCAGGGGAGCCGCCTCAGAAGAGGACATGCAAGAGGAAGCATGTCGACTCCCCTGAGTCAGTGACATCTGACACCGACCTGGATGATTCGGAAGGGTCCCCAAGGTCCCCCTCTGAGGATGTCTCCTTTTCTGACATCCTAGAGATCCTTAAACAGAGGGGGAACTGGTCCGCCCTCAACCCTTCCGAGGACAAGTCGGTGTACCTGGATGTGTTCGGTTCTCACCCTTCCACCTCCTGGGTGTCCCCGCCTTTTGACCCACTCATGGAGGTGGTGGCTAGGAAGGCGTGGACGGTTCCTGATACTATGGAACCAACTCACCGTAGGCCTACAAAATTTATTACAGCCCCGGGAGACAAGCAGTTTCTTTCTAAGGGCGTCCCCGTTGATGCCATGGTGGTGGCAGCAGCCACTAAGAAAGAGTTGGCTGACCCTTCAGTACCTGTCCATCCTCCTAATAAGGAATCTAGGACTATGGATAGGTATGGCAAGCGGATGTTTTCTTCAGCGACCTTTGCCATGCGGTCGCTGAATTACTTGTGCCATGTCACCCGTCTTCAGAGGGACCTCCTTAAAGAACTGGGTGATACCTTACAGGACCCAACAGCTGTGGGGTCTCAGGAAAAGATCAACTCCCAGCTGAGGACCCTGAAATCTATTGTCAACTCCTCCATGCGGCTCATTTCTTATGCAGCCGATGGAGCGAGTAGGGCTGCAGGCATGGGTGTTGCTCTAAGGAGACATGCCTGGATGCGGCTTTGCAACTTTGCTGACCCCTTCAAGGCATCCTTCACTAACACCCCCTTTGACGGTTCTGCCCTGTTTGGACCTCAAGTGAAGGATACATTGACCAGGTGTGAGCAAGAAGGCAAGACTCTCTCTGCCATGGGAGTCCATTTTTCCGCCCCATCTAGACCATACCCTAAGGGTCAAAAGGGTGGAAAGATGTGATTCCGTAAACCCCAGGGAGTACTGCCTGACACACGTGGTGAGCTCCCCTCCAGAGGCAGAGGAGGGAACAATAACAGATGCCACCCTAGGGGCAGGGGGGGGGGGTCCGCAAAATCAGGGTAGCAGAGAATCTTTCTCTGACAAACCCTTCCAACACCCCTGAGGAGCTGCCCGGCTGTCCACCTTTGGAGGCAGTTGGGGAAGACTTTCACTGTACCCAGAAGCCTGGCATTCCCTTACGCAAGACAGATGGGTATGGTCGATCATATTCAAGGGTTACAGAATCCCCTTTATCCACACCCCACAACAACCAAAAGGGCCTCTTCCAGACGTTCCACCTGGTCTGAGAGATCAAGCAGCATCAGAAATTTCAAAGCTGCTGTCAAAAAGGGCCATCCAGCTAGTCCCAGCAGACCAACAAGGATCCGGAATCTACTCCAAATTCTTTTTGGTACCAAAAAAGACAGGGGACTGGAGACCTTTTTTGGATCTCAGCAGGCTGAACAAGTCTGTTCAAAGAATGAAGTTCTGGATGGTCACGCTACAGTCCATTCTACCCTTTCTGGGTCAGGACAATTGGATGTGCTCTATAGATCTTCAGGATGCATACTACCATATCAAAATGAACAGGCGCTCCAGAAGGTTTCTCCGCTTCCGGCTGGGAGCCAGTCACTACCAATTCAGAGCCCTGCCTTTGGCCTCACCACAGCCCCCAGGGTGTTTACCAAATGCATGGCAGTGGTTGCGGCTCACCTGAGACGACGAGGATTCCAGGTGTTTCCATACTTAGACGACTGGCTCCTTACTGCCACCACCAGGCACCAGCTACTTCAAGCCAGGGATTATGCTGTGCAAATGTGCAAAGTGCTAGGCATCTCTATAAACTTTGAAAAGTCTGCCTTGTCACCCTGTCAGCATATTACCTTCATAGGCGCCATGTTAAACACGGTGGAGTTGTCAGCAAAACTACCTACACAAAGAGTTTCAGACATTCGCAGCCATGTTCAAATCCTACTACAGAAGGACAGGGTCCAAGCCCGTTTTGTACTGAAAACACTTGGTCTAATGGCAGCAACAATCACCTTGCTCCCCCTAGCTCATTTTCATATGTGGCTACTGCAGTGGATGCTTTTTTCCCAATGGTCCTTTCAGCAGCTTCCCATGTCTTACAACATTCTCATCACTCAGTCATGCAAGAGACACCTCTCGTGGTGGATGGTCTCGCGTCAGGTGCTCCTGGGCAGACCTGTTGTTCTCCCCCCTCCCGTTGCCATCCATGACAACGGATGCCTCCCTGATGGGTGGGGGGGCATTTTCAGGGCAGGACAGTCCAGGGCACATGGCAACCCTTCGAGTACCACCTGCACATAAATGTCTTGGAGATGAGAGAGGTACTTTTGGTGTTGCAGGCCCTTCAGAACTCTCTACCCACGGGGACGATTGCAATTCAGACAGACAATATGTCTGTAGTGTGGTACATCAACAAGCAGGGCAGAACCAGGTCCTACTCCCTATGTCGGGAAGTGCTCAGACTTTGGCAGTGGGTGATCTTTTCTCAATGGTTTCTGGTAGCAACGCATATTCCAGGAAAGTCCAACATCATAGCGGACAGACTGAGCAGGGCCATCCTCATGCCCTACGAGTGGTCTCTCAACCAGCTAGTAGCGGAACAAATATTCAGAAGGTGGGGTCAGCCTTGCTGCGACCTTTTTGCAACCCCTCAAAACAGCAAGTGTCAGGATTTCTTCACCATCTTTCCACTTCCGGGTCTCTCTCCCAGAGACGCTCTAGTTCACGATTGGCCCCGGGGTCTTCTATATGCTTTCCCCCCTTTTCCCTTAATTACTCAGTTAGTCTAGAAAGCAACTGCCTTGAGATCCAGGATGATCCTCATTGCCCCTTACTGGCCCCGACAAGTTTGGTTTCCGTTCCTGCAATGTCGTCTACTAGTGCAGCCCTGGCATCTGGACCCAGTGCCAGACCTTCTGACCCATCAATCGGGCGGGCTGCACCAATCCCTTCCATCTCTCAACCTCACAGCTTGGTTGCTCCACTTCCAACCCTAGCCAGGCTTCCCTTAATTTCTCAGTCAGTACGTGATATCATCCTTGCTTCTCGCAAGTCTTAACACCAGAAGGACGTATGCTAGTAAATGGAAGCGTTTCTCTATTTGGGCAAGGAGAAATCAAGTGGACCCTTTCACAGCTCCTGTCTAAACAGTTCTAGAGTTTTTGGCGGAACTTTTCCAAACAAGCTCTTCCTCGGCCACTATCAGGGTCCAGTTGGCGGCTATTGCAAATTTCCACGTTGGCTTGTCAGAGACCAGTTTTATGTCCCACAAGCTTTTCAAAGCCTTTCTAAAAGGAACCCTATTACTTAGACCCCCGGTTAAAGACCCTCCTCCACCATGGGATCTAAATTTGGTACTGTCTTCTTTAATTCTGACTCCCTTTGAGCCAGCTGCTTCCTGCTCATTAAAACTGCTCTCATGGAAAACACTTTTCTTGGTAGCTATTATGTCAGCGAGAAGGGTTTCGGAACTAAAAGCTCTCTCTGTGCGCCCCCCTTATCTTGTTTTTCACAAAGATAGAGTGTCTCTTAGGACTAATCCTTCCTTTTTACCTAAGGTACTCTCTGAAAAAAATCTTAATCAGACTATTGATCTCCCAGTCTTCTTCCCAAATTCTACTGATAGAGCTGAGAGAAGACTACATTGTTTAGACGTCCACCGTCAACTACGCTTCTATCTTGATAGAACAAAACAGTCGAGAAAATCAGAACAGTTCTTCCTGTCCTACATGGAAGGAAAGCAAGGCCTTCCAGTTTCTAAAGTAACCTTGTCCAGATGGTTGACCTCTCTTATCACGTTAATCTATCAATTGAAGCATAAGGAGCCCCCTTCCAAGCCTAGATTTCATTCAACTAGAGCATTAGCTTCCTCAGTAGCTTTTCAAGCAAGGTTACCCATGGATTCTATTTGTGCAGCGGCCACATGGGCCTCCCCTCATACCTTCATTTCTCATTACAAACTGGACATCGCCTCCAGAAGTCGGGCTGATTTTGGTTCCACTGTACTCAAGAGTCTGTTCCATTGAGCCACCCAGGACTAAGGTGCTAGGGATGCTGTCCCATCCAGCAAGAATGAAGGCGAGATTGACAACTTAACATTGAGAAGTTATGTACTTACCATAACGTTCCATGTTAGTTGTCTTCTCGCCTTCTTTCTTGCATCCCACCCTCCATCCCCCTTGCCTGGAAAGGCCTAGAGTATCTTGTGAGATATCTTTTGTCACCAGAGTTATCTTCACAGCTAGCTCTCTTGCTCCCCTTTTTGGTAGCCCTTGTAAGAGATATATGTAGAAGAGCTTATTTTTACATATATTAGATAGATTTACTCTTTTCTTGTGGTGGGACATGTATGTCCATAGTATTAGCTATCAAACGAGATCTGGGTATATGACACCTAGCATTATGGGACATAGTATAACCTTGAGCCGGTAAAAATAGCTCTCGAGCTTTAGTAATAGGCCGAGTCAGAGCCGAGGTTCAGCTCCGAACCCATCCAGCAAGAAAGAAGGCGAGAAGAAGACAACTAACATGGAACGTTATGGTAAGTACATAACTTCTCATTAGCGGCAATGATGTAGAATATCGTAAATTAGGAGCAGATGGAATAAGCTACTCAGTCACTGTATTAATCATTAGATATTTACAAGAATCTCGTGTTCCAAAAATATGGAAACCACTAAGAAGTTAGTGCCACTGAACTTTGAAACTATCGATCTAAAGTATTAGAAATATGTATAATTCATCAATCCCTAATCTTTCTTATCCCCCCCCCTCACAACATGGCTTCCACCACCATCACAGCACTAAAATTGCCCTACCACACTTTCTAGACACAGTTAATCCAAACAGAAATATAAGTTACCCTGTTTCCACTTACTTCTACACCTCTCAAATGTGTCTGATACCATATCTTACCCTCTTCTCCTCAACAAACTGTCACAACAGGACTAAGCAGTACTGTCACTGAAGAATTTTATGGTTACATTAAGAACCTTACACAATCTGTCAAATGACCAGATTAATACTTCTACTCACCTGCCAGTACAAAGAGAAGAGGTTAGTACTAGGACCCTTCCTATTTAATATATTTATAAATGACATAAATAAAGCAGTCAAACATGCAACAATCATACAATACGCTGACAAGCTGACAGTTGTCTACTCAGCCACAGCAATTTAAACAATCACCCAAAACTCCTTCTCTGTTGAGACTTGGCTGGAACTATCACAACTACTCTTGAACCCCAGAAAAGCTAAATTAAACACATGTACGACAAATAACCTCCTCCAACTAGCATTGCACTCTAATGACACCAAAATAGAACAAGTCACCCGTAGTGAGTTACTGGTTGACATCACATCATAGATGAGAAACTTAAATATAACCAGCACATTAGTGTTGTTATTGTTAAAAAAAACCCAGAGTAAATTAGTGTTACTTTACAAAGCCAGGCTGTTTCTCACTGTAACATCCCTCTTACTTTCTAGCCTGCTGTATTCATCTACAACTTTATCTAAACTTCAGACTACACTTAATGAAGAGCATTGAAAAGTGTTATAATAAAATAAGTAAATTTGCATCCAATCTCCCAAGCTGAACCCATCACTGTATTCTTTTGCAGAATCTGAACTAGTTAGAACTACAACACCACGTCATAAACACAGCTCATAATGGCATGTTACACCATCTGTGAAACACTCCAGCCATCAGCAATACAATAAAATGGTACAAACCCAAAGGGAATCTTCTATCAAAGGTCCAACAGCTAATAGAATCCCAAAAATCAAGCAAATGACATATGAATTGGTATACTTAATTCCACCATTATGACCAAACTAAATTAAACAATTTTAAATGAAACGCACATTTTGGTTAAATGGACTTTTAACAAACTTGAATAAAGAAATAAATTAAAAACAAACACTTTGGCTGAAGAAGTAGAAGGCATGCAGCCTAAGCACTTTTTCTGTGTTTATTTCTTTATAACATTTGTTAAAAGTCTGTTCGACTAAGGTGTGTGTTTCAACTCATACAAAAATCCTTATACGCAATAAGCATAGCTAAACTATGAAACAACATTCCCTTTACCATCAGACAACTAAACAATCTCCTCCCTTTTAAGACCAACCTCAAACTACATCTAAATAAGACTAGAATTTACAAATATCCTCAACCTCCAGATTACAAATACCCAAATACTCATGATTTCCTCCTCTTACCTGCTAAACCATTTCTTCCTGACTAGTTTTTTATGCCTTACTGAACTGAGTTTATTCTAGTCCTCCCATGAGTAAAAAAGGGATTTCTGTTCTTTTATTAGTGTACAAATCAGCATGAATATATGCATATCACATTACAAATCAGCACAAATATAGGTGCTTGGTATGACATCTGGACAGAGGAAGGACGACAAGGACACATGGTGGTGGAATGAGGAAGTACAGGAGAGTATACAGAGAAAGAGGTTGGCAAAGAAGAAGTGGGATTGTCAGAGAGGTGAAGAAAGTAGAGAGAAGTATAAGGAGATGAGGTGCATGGCAAAGAGAGAGGTGGCGAAGGCTAAGGATAAGGCATATGAAGAGTTGTATGAAAGGTTGGACACTAAGGAAGGAGAAAAGGACCTGTACCGATTGGCTAGACAGAGGGACCGAGCTAGGAAAGATGTGCAGCAGGTAAAGGTGATAAAGGATAATGAGGGAAACATACTCACAAGTGAGGAGAGTGTGTTGAGGAGATGGAAAGAGTACTTTGAGGGGTTGATGAATGAAGAGAATGAGAGGGCGAGAAGGTTGGATGATGTAGGGATAATGAATCATGAAGTACAATGGATTAGCAAGGAGGAAGTAAGGATAGCTATGAAGAGGATGAAGAATGGAAAGGCTGTAGGCCCAGATGACATACCTGTGGAAGCATGGAGGTGTTTAGGTGAAATGGCAGTGGAGTTTTTAACCAGATTGTTTAATGAAATCTTGGAAAGTGAGACAATGCCTGAGGAATGGAGAAAAAGTAGAATAAGGGTGATGTGCAGAGCTGTAGTAACTGTAGAGGGATTAAATTGATCAGTCACAGCATGAAGTTATGGAAAATAGTAGCGGAAGCTAGGTTAAGAAGGGACGCGATGATTAGTGATTAGCAGTATGGTTTCATGCCGGGAAAGAGCACTACAGATGTGATGTTTGCTCTGAGAGTGTTGCTAGAGAAGTACAGAGAATGTCAGAAGGAGTTGCATTGTGGTTTTGTAGACTTAGAGAAAGCATATGACATGGTGCCTAGACAGGAGTTGCGGTATTGTATGAGGACATCAGGAGTGTCTGAGAAGTATGTAAGAGTGGTGCAGGATATGTATGAGGGTAGTGTGACAGCGGTGAGGTCTGCTGTGGGAGTGACAGATGCGTTTAAGGTGGAGGTGGAGTTACATCAAGGATCATCTCTGAGCCCTTTCCTATTTGCAATGGTGATGGACAAGTTGACAGATGAGATCAGACAGGAGTCCCAGTGGACTATGATGTTTGCAGATGACATTGTGATCTGTTGTGAGAGTAGGGAACAGGTGGAGGAGACCCTAGAGAGATGGAGATGTTCTCTAGAGAGAAGAGGAATGAAGGTCAGCAGGACTAAGACAGAATATATGTGTGTGAATGAGAGGGAGGATAGAGGAATGGTGAGGATGCAAGGAGTAGAGGTGGCAAAGGTGGATGAGTTTAAATACTTGGGGTCAGTAGTTCAGAGTAACGTTGAGTGTGGAAGAGAGTTGAAGAAGTGAGTACAGGCAGGATGGAGTGGGTGGAGAAGAGTGTCTGGAGTGATTTGTGACAGACGAGTACCTGTAAGAGTGAAAGGGAAAGTCTACAAGAGGGTAGTGAGACCAGCTATGTTATATGAGTTCGAGACAGTGGCATTGACAAAAAGGCAGGAGTTTGAGCTGGATGTGGCAGAGTTAAAGATGTTAAGATTTGCACTGATGTGACGAGGGTGGACAGGATTAGGAATAAGTATATTAGAGGGTCATCCCAGGTTGGAAGGTTTGGAGACAAAGCCAGAGAGGCAAGATTACATTGGTTTGGACATGTGCTGAGGAGGGATGCTGAGTATATTGGGAAAAAGATGCTAAGGATGAAGCTACCGGGTAACAGGAAAAGAGGAAGGCCTAAGATAAGGTTTATGGATGTGCTGAGAGAGGACATGCAGGTGGTTGGTGTGTCAGAGCAAGATGCAGAGGACAGGAAGAAATGGAAACAGGTGATCTGCTGTGGCAACCCCTAATGGGAACAGCCGAAAGAAGATGATGATGATCACATTACAAATCAGCATGATTATAGCTGCATATCACATTACAAATCAGCTTGATTATAGCTGCATATCACATTACAAATCTGCATGATTATAGCTGCATATCACATTACAAATCAGCACAATTATAGCTGCATATCACATTACAAATCAGCATGATTATAGCTGCATATCACATTACAAATCAGCATGATTATAGCTGCATATCACATTACAAATCTGCATGATTATAGCTGCATATCACATTACTTTGATACTCTTTACTGCTTAGGGATATTATTACATTTATACTGATGATTTCCTGCTTCGTGATGTTCTGCAATATGCACCACAAGCTTACTATACTTTATGTCTTTGTTTTATATTTTGTGTTTATTCAATTTTAATGAATTTCAGCATTTTTTACATATTTCTTTAGCCATTGTTTAAACTTTGTTATATTGTACTTCTACTATTTATTAGAGTTTTTTTCCCGTCTTTAGCTAAAAACTGGCATTGTACCAAATCAGACATTCCTGGCAAACAAAAAACAAATAAATAAATAAGACAGTATACTAAAAATGCCACCTTACAAATTCCCGGTCGTGTCATTCATAAGTTATGAAAATACTACTAACTGTCATATCTTACTGGTAAAAATCCAACAACTGTTGAACAGATCATGATGAATTACACCAATTGCTGAGTTTCCCTACTTATTTCTTTTTATCATGATTGGTAGAAGTGTTTTTTAGTTCTTTTGTACTTTTCCTGGGCTGTCGGCAAAGCACATAACTCAGTGAAGCCTAAAATATTAGACCGAGGCCAACTGCTATAGCCTATAGCTATCTTATCACCACTGGCGAAATTATGGAAAAGTGTATTCATAAGCAGCTTCTGCACTATCTAATCCAGAACCATCTACTGGCAAAATCTCAGCATGGCTTTCTACCACATCATAGTACCACCACAGCCTTTCTGACCTTCTCTGATGCTATTAACTATAACAGAAACAACAATAGACCATCCTCAGCCCTTTTTCTAGATCTCTCAAAGGCTTTTGATATGGGTAACCATGAACTACTTACTTCCACCTTGAAAGCAATTTCCTTAGACAATCACTCTATCCAGTGGTTCTAATCATATCTCTGCAATAGACAACAAGCTGTCCTATGGCAAAATAAACTATCCAACCTCCTTCCCAATTCCCTTGGAGTCTCCCCAGGGATCTATTCTGGGTCCTCTTTTGTTTTCCTTTTTTACCAATGACCTCCATTTGGCCATTCCAAATGCTAATTGCATTCAATACGCAGATGACGCTAATCTGCTTAGCCACCTCCCAACTAGTATTGCAGACACTAACCCAAAATACCTTTAATATAGTCGAAAACTGGTTTTCTGAGCCTCAACTAATTTTAAATGCAAATAAAACTAAGCTCCTACTTTTCTCTCCAATCCAAAGGTCCTCTGTTTTACCCTCCTCTATAAAATCAAATAATGGTACTACAATATCTCCCGATGTGTGCACATCACTGTAAGCACCTAAGCTATCTCGGCTGGCTAGAGTTCCCAGCCTATTAAAGTACAACCAACTAATAATGGCTGACAAAGTACTTAACCCACCAGACAATATTCCTGCTCTTAAAAATATTACCTAGTCCCACAGTAACTTTAGATCACTTTGCTCATCTAATAGACTGGTAGTCCAAACTGTTAAATCCAAAAACATGGAGGGTGACTCTCTGTTTGCCAGTTCTGTTGATAATGGAACTCACTGCCTGATGACATCACTCGAGAGACCTCCCTAACACAATTTAAGAAAAGTCTCAAGCAGTATCTTAATAAACATTGGCTATGCTCCTGCTCTAGACCTGACTATATTTTTGGAATACCTGTGTATTTATACTATGTAATGTGCTTTTATTAAGTGTGCTATATCTCAAGTCTTTGACTGTATAACTCAAATGTCTCTACTGAGCTTGTAAATTTTAATTGCATATTTTTGTTATGCTTATTCTTATAACTAACTTTGGATCTTTTCTCCCTGAGCCTCTGTTGAAAATGGGCATGTATCCAGTCAGACTTTCCCAGTCAACAAATGGAAAATAAAAATAAAATAAATAAATAAGTAAATAAATAAATAAATAAATAAACTGGCATAGGCTAGGGCCAATCACCAGTGAATATTTCCATACCGGATCGATCGAGGCCCGGGTTAACAATGACCGCCACCAGTACTGTTAGCCAACAGGGTACTGGCGGAAATTGGGCTACTGTTAGCCGAAGGAGGAGAAGAGGCGGAAGGCATGGCCAAAGGCAGGAAGAGAGGAGAAAGGCTAGGACTGTGGTAGTGAGGGTCAGAACTTTGAATGTTGGCAGTATGACTGGTATAGGGAGAGAGCTAGCTGATATGATGGACAAAAGGAAGGTTGGTATATTTTGTGTGCAAGAGACCAGATGGATGGGGAGTAAGGCTAGGTGTATTGGAGGTGGGTTCAAATTGTTTTATCATGGTGTGGATGGGAGGAGAAATGGCGTAGGAGTTATTCTGAAGGAAAAGTATGCGAAGAGTGTTTTGGAGGTGAAAAGGGTGTCGGATAGAGTGATGTTTATGAAGCTGGAAATTGATGGTGTAATGATTAATGTTGTTAGTGCATATGCTCCACAAGTTGGGTGTGCAATGGATGAGAAAGAAAAAGTTTGGAGTGAATTGGATGAAGTGGTGATGACTGTACCCAAGGGTGAGAGAGTGGTGATTGGAGCAGATTTAAATGGGCATGTTGGTGAAGGGAACAATGGGGATGAGGAAGTGATGGCTAGGTATGGTGTTAAACAAAGGAATGCAGAAGTTCAGATGGTAGTGGATTTTGCGAAAAGGATGGATATGGCTGTGGTGAATACATATTTTAACAAGAGGGAGGAGCATAGGGTGACATACAAGTGTGGAGGAAGATGCACACAGGTGGATTATATGTTATGTAGGAGGGCCAGTTTGAAGGAGATTGGAGACTGTAAAGTGGTGGCCAGAGAAAGTGTAGTTAGGCAGCATAGGATGGTGGTTTGTAGGATGACGTTGGTGATTGAGAAGAGGAGGAGGAGTGTGAGGGCAGCACCAAGGATCAAATGGTGGAAATTGAAAAAGGGTAATTGTGAGGTGGAGTTCAGGGATGAATTAAAACAGGCACTGGGTGGCAGTGAAGAGTTACCAAATAGCTGGGTAACTACAACAGAGCTAGTAAGGGAGACAGCTAGAAAGGTGCTTGGTATCACATCGGGACAGAGGAAGGGCAACAAGGAGACATGGTGGTGGAATGAGGAAGTACAGAAGAATATACAGGCAAAGAGGTTGTCAAAGAAGAAGTGGGATTGTCAGAGAGATGAAGAAAGTAGACAGGTGTATAAGGAGATGAGGTGCATGGCAAAGAGAGAGGTGGCGAAGGCTAAGGATAAGGCATATGAAGAGTTGTATGAAAGGTTGGACACTAAGGAAGGAGAAAAGGACCTGTACTGATTGGCTAGACAGAGGGACCAAGCTAGGAAAGATGTGCAGCAGGTAAAGGTGATAAAGGATAATGAGGGAAACATACTCACAAGCGAGGAGAGTGTGTTGAGGAGATGGAAAGAGTACTTTGAGGGGTTGATGAATGAAGAGAATGAGAGGGAGAGAAGGTTGGATGATGCAGGGATAGTGAATCATGAAGTACAATAGATTAGCAAGGAGGAAGTAAGGATAGCTATGAAGAGAATGAAGAATGGAAAGGCTGTTGGCCCAGATGACATACCTGTGGAAGCATGGAGGTGTTTAGGTGAAATGGCAGTGGAGTTTTTAACCAGATTGTTTAATGAAATCTTGGAAAGTGAGAGGATGCCTGAGGAATGGAGAAAAAGTATTTTGGTACCAATATTTAAGAATAAGGGTGATGTGCAGAGCTGTAGTAACTATAGAGGGATTAAACTGATCAGTCACAGCATGAAGTTATGGGAAAGAGTAGTGGAAGCTAGGTTAAGAAGGGATGTGATGATTAGTGAACAGCAGTATGGTTTCATGCCGGGAAAGAGCACTACAGATGCGATGTTTGCCCTGAGAGTGTTGATGGAGAAGTACAGAGAATGTCAGAAGGAGTTGCATTGTGTTTTTGTAGACTTGGAGAAAGCATATGTCAGGGTGCCTAGAGAGGAGTTGTGGTATTGTATGAGGAAGTCAGGAGTATCAGAGAAGTATGTAAGAGTGGTACAGGATATGTACGAGGGTAGTGCGACAGCGGTGACGTCTGCGGTGGGAGTGATGGATGCGTTTAAGGTGGAGGTGGGGTTACATCAAGGATCAGCTCTGAGCCCTTTGTTATTTTCAATGGTGATGGACAGGTTGACAGACGAGATCAGACAGGAGTCCCCATGGACTATGATGTTTGCAGATGACATTGTGATCTGTAGTGAGAGTAGGGAACAGGTGGAGGAGACCCTGGAGAGATGGAGATATGCTCTAGAGAGAAGAGGAATGAAGGTCATCAGGACTAAGACAGAATATATGTGTGTGAATGAGAGGGAAGATAGAGGAATGGTGAGGATGCAAGGAGTAGAGGTGGCAAAGGTGGATGAGTCTAAATACTTGGGTCAATAGTTCAGAGTAACGGTGAGTGTGGAAGAGAGGTGAAGAAGAGAGTACAGGCAGGATGGAGTGGGTGGAGAAGAGTGTCAGGAGTGATTTGTGACAGACGAGTACCTGTAAGAGTGAGAGGGAAAGTCTACAAGAGGGTACTGAGACCAGCTATGTTATATGGGTTCGAGACAGTGGCATTCAAAAAAAGGCAGGAGTTTGAGCTGGATGTGGCAGAGTTAAAGATGTTAAGATTTGCACTGGGTGTGACGAGGGTGGACAGGATTAGGAATAAGTATATTAGAGGGTCAACCCAGGTTGGAAGGTTTGGAGACAAAGCCAGAGAGGCAAAATTACATTGGTTTGGACATGTGCTGAGAAGGGATGCGGAGTATATTGGGAAAAAGATGCTAAGGATGAAGCTACCAGGTAACAGGAAAAGAGGAAGGCCTAAGATAAGGTTTATGGATGTGGTGAGAGAGGACATGCAGGTGGTTGTTGTGACAGAGCAAGATGCAGAGGACAGGAAGAAATGGAAACAGGTGATCCACTGTGGCAACCCCTAACGGGAACAGCCAAAAGATGATGATGATGATGATGATGATGATGATGATGAGGCTAGGGCCAATTTGTAAACTTCTTATGCAAATAAAGCTCAGCCATGCTGAGCTTTATGAATTGCATCCCAGGCATATCTGCATCATTTTCTTTAGGTGTAAATACACTCAGATGGCCAAGGATGAGCTGTGTTTAGCTCTTGAACACTTGTGCCACAGTCACACTCCAGATTGCAATGTTCCTCTCTCTGAATATTCTTCTTTAAAATGTATTTTTGCTTCAGAAAAAAGGAGTTGTAAGATGTGTGTGTCCTCTTTCTTTAAATTATTGTTGCCACTGGTAAGTTGGTCATGTAGTGTGATGTGTTCTGTGTACTAGACAGCTTCAAAAATTATGTGTGAAAATTGTGGGATGGGATAAATCAAGTGTAAAAATAGGAACATACCTCCAAAAATAGGTACACTGTGTGCAGAGATAAATCAGGCCTGAAAATAGGGATCTTCCATCAAAACAGGGACAGATGAGAGGCCTGCTTCACATCCCATCACAACCATTGTGTTGCCTATTAATGTATCAGATAGTTCCACAAGGCCCAGTTACAGACTTACATGGTAACATGTTGCATTTCCCTAGGAAAACACGGTGTTCTTCACAACATGAGGCATGTCTGACATGGAAATGCTTTTCCGTCAGCTTTTAGCCATGTTGCACACACAGATGAAATGAGTAAGCAACTTTTTTTTCTTTTTTTTTCATAACTCCACAGTTGAGGAGGAAATAGCATATAACAGGCATAGAACAGGAAAAGGCTATAAAGATTAGTATAGAGCGCTTCTATGTATGAAATATATGACAAAGTCATATAAATATATGACCTTAAAAAGGAAAATCAATGCAGTAATGTCATAATTCTTAGTCTATCTGATAGATCATATTCAGAGTCCAAAATCAAAGAAATTAGTGTCAACCTAATATACTGAGGTATTGCTGTGAAATGAAATAAATGATATTTATTTATTTTATTTATTTATTTATTGCATTTGTTTACTGGGAAAGTCCACTGGGCCTAAAAGAGCCCATTTTCATGGCTCCAACGAGATGCAGAAAAATATAAACATTAATTAGTACAGAAGTAGAAACAGTGTTACAGATAGTAAATATAGTAACATATACAGAATATATACATAAAAGCAGGAATCTAGTTTGTTTGATTACAGTAATATATACAGAGAATATACATTAAAGCAGAATTCAATGAATTCAATCAGAGTGGTATAAACAGAGATATATTAATCAGTATTATTGCACCAGTATCAACAAGTGAAGATAAAAATAAATATGGAGAAAGTATCATCAGTCACTAGTAGCAAAAGACATAGGGGTTTAGTAATCATATAAGGAAAGTGAAGAGGTTAGGTTATAGAGCAGGAACATGCCAGGAAGAGTTGAGTTGATTTTTCAGTATTTGTTTGAAGGTGGTGGTGCTGCCTGTGTTTCTTATAGAAGGCGGAAGTGAGTTCCATAGTTTGGCGACGGTGAAGGCATAGAGGAGTTGACCAGCAGGTAAGGTGGGCTTACCTACTTTTCGAAGTAGATGACTTTCAGATCTTGGATGCCTGCTGGGATGGTATTTGGCAAGTAGAGTTGAGAGAGCAGGACAGTCTGTGGGTCTGTAGATTATTTTGTGCACTGCAGTTAGATGGGTGAATGAGAGATGGTGGGGGAGTTCCAGCCACCCTAATTGTTTCAGTGACTTACAGTGGTGGGATGAGAATTTAGCCTTGGTGGTAGATTTTGCTATTCTGTTGTAACACATAGCAAGTTTGGATTTTGTAGAATTTTGGATATTAGTGAGGAGAGGGGCACCATAAAGGAGAGAGGGTAATAAAAAGGTAGTTGCAAGGATTTGTCTAGTAGAGAGGCTAAGAAAGTGTTGGTGCCTGTAGAGCATACCAAGCTTTTGGTGAGTATTTTTGTTGTTATTGTTTATGTGTAGGTCAAAGTTAAGGTTTTCATCTATAATAATGCCTACTAATTTAGTGTGTGGGATGACTTCTATAGTGGTATTGTCTTGTGCTTGTATAGTGAAGAGGTTTTTATCAAATGGAGTGGTTTTCCTAGGAGTAAAAATTACTAGTTTAGTTTTTTTTTTTTGGATTTAGGGCAAGATGATTATTAAGCATCCAAGATTCAGTAGATGTGAGGGCATTCTGGGTAATTTGCTGGAGTTCAGAGCTGGAATTTACAGTGCATATTATTGTAGAGTCATCAGCATACTGGATTACTGAGCATTTTTGGAGAGTGGTGTGAAAGTTGTTAATAAAGATGCTAAATAAGAGAGGATGAAGTATGGAGTCTTGGGGTACCCCTGTGGAAGTATTGAGGAAGGGAAAGTAAGATTGCTGCCATTTTGGTGGATTGCTGCCTATTGGCGAGATAGCTGTTGAACCATTGTAGGGTAGGGAGAGAAATGTGGAGGGTGGATAGTTTAGAGATGAAGATAGTGTGGGAAATGGTATCAAAAGCTTTGGAGAGGTCAAGGAAAAGTGAAGCAATTATTTATCAGAATCCTGTGCCTGGTTAACTGTATCAAGGAAGGATAGGAGGGCGGTAGTGGTGCTGTGTCCTGGTCTGAAACCATGCTGAGTGGGTAATAAAATTTGATTTTTCATGCAGGTGGTTGAGGAGTTGGGCATGGATGCATTTTTCCAGTATTTTAGAGAGGGGTGAGAGAATTGCTATGGGTTGAAAGTTTGTGGTGTTTGTGTTGGTGCCACCTTTGTGTAAGTGGAGAAAGAATGCTTTTTTCCAAATGTCTGGGACAAGGGATTATTTAATTGATCTGTTAATGAGTATGCTGATGGGATAAGCTATAGAGTTTGCTGCTAGCTGCAGGAAGTGTAGGGGTAGATTGTCAGGGGCTAGAGTACAGGGTTTTAGCTTAAGTAAAAGTTTTTTTTATTCTGCTGGTGGGTATGGGGGAGAATTTTAGGTTAGAGTTGTGTGTAGGACTGTTTTCTGGGATGGTTTGGTCATTAGCTGTCTTGGTGGTGGTAACTGTAGGAAAGGTCGCAGTTAGGTTAGCTGTGGTGTCAATGAAGTAGGAACTGAAGAGGGTGGCAAGTTCAATGGGGTTTTTTGTGGGTCAGGGGATGGGTTGCTTTGTGAGCCTGGGTGTAATAGTTGGCTGGTGGAGGACCAGAATTTTTTGGGATTATCTTTATGTTGGCTTTGTAGGTGGAGGTAGTGGGCTTTTTATCTCTGTTTTAGTTGATTTGCCTGGTTATGCAGTTGCTTGTATTGTAGTAGAGTTGAGGGGTCTTTGTTTTTCTGCCATGATTTCCAGATTTTATCCCTTGTGGACATTACTTCTTTTATGGATTTTGAGATCCAGCATGTATGGTTATGTTTTATTCATTTTTGGCGGGCGGGTGCTTGCCTATTTAGGATGTCTAGAAATGTTGAGTTAAAGAATTCAACAGCCTCATTAAGTGGTAGGGATTTGAAAGGGTGGAACACTAATGTCCAGTCTATTGTGGAGCCCCAGTTGTAATTTTTGTGAGGTCTGATGATGTCTTCAATTAGTTGGGAGAAGTAAAGATTTATGGTTTTTGAGGGGTTGCTGTGGCCTATATCTAACCATTCGACAGTTACATCACCTAGAATCATGGTTTCATTATCTATATTTTGGGAAGTCCAGGCAAGTATGTTTTCTAATATTGGTATGTTGTTTCCTGGAGGAATATAAAGATCAATTATGTAAATATTTTATGGTTGTTAAGTTTTAATATAGTACTTCGGCTGGGGAGAAGTTGGTGTTGGTTTTACGTAGGGAATTAATGTGTAATTGGGGTCTATATCACTTTGACAAAATGGCAGAGGTTCAAACACCATATGTTCGAACTTCTAACCTTGAAATGCAAAACCATTGAAGGCTTAGAACAGCGATTTATTTTCCAGGGAAAAAAAATCTCTGTTTCAAGAAAACACACACATAACACAAGCAGACCAAAATAAATAATCCACACATATACACTTCACAAAACCCTACTTCTAACCCTACACTAAACCATACATACACTACTATCTATCCACTTACCTTAACCCAAACCCTAACCCTAAGGTCCGTAACTATTGTGCACTCACCTTACCTGCTCCCTAACCCTATGGTCTGTAACTATCTCACACTCACCTTATCTGCTCCCTAACCCTAAGGTCCGTAACTATCGTACACTCACCTTACCTGCTCCCTAACCCTAAGGTCCGTAACTATCACACACTCACCTTAACCCGGTCCATTCGCACACTTACCTTAACCCAGTCCATAACCTTCGCACAACAGTGGAGGGAATAGTGAAACCGCAAAAACGGCCCACTGAATTCTTTCCCGGGGAAAGAATTCGGTGTTCTGCAGCTTCGAGATAATCAGTTTTCGAACTTCACAGTTCGAACATATGGTGTTCGAACTGCTGATGTTTCAACAAACTGATAATAATCCTGTAATTGCCAGGGAAGAGTATTGCTACACCTCCTCCTCTCTTGTTGGGTCGATCAATTCTCAGGCATGACTAACTTGGGGGGAGAAATTCAGTGTCTTTTATACATGATTTCAACCAGGTTTTGGTAGCTGCTATAATATCTGGGTTGTACTTAGAAATCCATGCATGGACTTCAGGTATCTTGTTTCTAAGGCTTTGGAGATTTATGATTGATAGCATAAGAGATTTGCTAGGTTTTCTGGAGCTGCGGGGCGCTGGGCCTGGGTTGGGTTGTACATCACCACACTGGGAAATAGTGCTTTGGCAAATTGTGTAGGTTATACTTCTCAGTTTTTTCCTAAAAATGGTGTAGTTGCTGCAGGTGGTATGATAAAGGGAGTGTCTTTGGAGAGGTAGAATTTTCACTTTGCATAGTACAGAGGTATTAGCTGTGAATAAGCTAGGGTGGATGTCTGAGTAACTTGATAAATGTGGGTTATGTGTGCTGGTTGTACAGGTGAAGGAAAGGATAGTTTGCTTTTATTTTTTGTATTTTGTATTACTTTATTGCCTTTCTATATTTTGAATACTGTGGTTTGTTTTCTTTACCTTATGTTTTACTTGCATTCTGCTTTAACAGCATATTAAAACTTCAAAAGAGACCACAGCTCTCTCTCTCTTCTGAGTCAGGCAGAAATTAGAACTGAGTAAGGCAGAAATTAGAACTTATCAATTAAGGACTCATTCATAAGATAGAAGAGGTCACTTAAGGTTAATCATTTGTTAACTGAGGGGGTGGAGCTAGGAACTAAACCTTCTATTTAAGGGGTAAAATAAAATATTTCAGAGCTTTACCACAAAGGCTCATCCAGACTCTGCTACACTTTGCTGTGAAGGAAAGGTTAGTTTGCTTTTATTTTTTGTATTTTGTATTACTTTATTGCCTTTCTATATTTTGAATACTGTGGTTTGTTTTCTTTACCTTGGGTTTTACTTGTATTCTGCTTTAACAGCTTATTAAAACTTCAAAAGAGACCACAGCTCTCTCTCTTCTGAGTCAGGCAGAATTTTTTCCCTGCCCTCCCACCCATTTATAGGTTCATAGGTTCAAAGGTTCATACTAGGCTATCTGCCCTAGGGCATTTATAAGCCTAGCCAGAGTGTGTTTGGCTTTCGCCACCCATTTTAAATGAATTTTACTATGCCCTTTTTCGAGGTTAGTATATAAACCTACTATCTCCCATCCACTCATCAAGATTCCTCTTGAAGAGAGTCAATGATTGACTCTGCCTAACCTGGACTGGGATTTTATTCCAGAGTGAAGGGAGCCTCTGGGTTATGAATCTGTCCCTCCAGCATGTCCTATTTATTTCAGTGCTGAGGTTCAAGTCTCTTGAGCATGTAGCTCGATGGGATTTGGATTTTCTGAGGTGCAGCATGTCCATTAATTCCGGGTTGGACATGGCTTTATACGTCAGGCACAGATCGCCTCTGAGCAGGCGGTATGCCACTGAGTAGAGCTGGAGTTTCTTTAACCGGGAAGCATATGGCATCTGTTTGAGCCCTTTGATCCTCTTGGTGAGGTACTTTTGGGGTCTTTCCAGTTGCTGCAGGTGTCTGTTAAGGTACATCCCAAAAGGGGCATTGTACTCAATTATGGGCCTGATGAGGGATGAGTAAAGGGGCACGATGACCTCCCCTGATCTGGATGTGAATCCCTTCATGATTAGGTGGGCTATATAAAATGTTTTTCTAACCACTTTGGCCACGTGGTTGTCAAATGAGAGATTACTATCAACTTGGGTCCCCAGGTCCCTAATTACTTCTTCTGTACTTAATGGATTACCTATGTGGTAATTTGTGGGCACTTTGTTTTTGCCAAAGGGGATGACGATACACGTTTTGGCATTTAGCTTGAGGCCATGGCTCTGGCACCAGTTGTCTGTTTCTATGAGGTCCTTTTGGAGGATGCTTGTGTCGGCTGGAGAGTCAATTATGGCGCCCAGTTTGCAGTCATCTGCGAACTTGGTCAGCCACAGTCCTTCCGTGTTGGCCTGTACCTCCGAGAAATATATACCGAACAAGAGAGGTCCCAGGACTTAGCCTTATGGGATGCCACTTGTAACTGGTTTGGAGTCTGACATGGCTCCAGCAATTCTAACCATGTGGGTTCTGTTCTTGAGCCAGTTTGCAACCCATCTAGTGACATAGGGGTTTATATTTAAGCTGGTGAGCTTATCTATAATGCCCGAGTGGGGTATTTTATTGAAGGCTTTTGCTAGGTCCAGGTAGGCTGTATGGACCACCTTCCCCTCGTCAATGGCCTTGGTGACTGTTTCAAAGAAATCGACTAGGTTTAAGAGGCAGGATCTGCCCTTAACAAAGCCGAACTGGGTAGGATCCAGTGTCTCTAGGTCCCCAATATCTTTATTTATGAGGTCCATGATGATCCTTTCCATAGCTTTGCAGACCAAGCTAGTCAGGCTTATGGGGCGATAGTTTCCAGGATCCGTTGAGGCACCACCTTTGTGGAGAGGGACCACTGTTGCTGTACGCCACTCTTTGGGTACATATCCTGTAGTAAGGCTGAGATTGAACAGTAGTTTTATGCTTGGGTTTAGCTCTTCTTGGAGTTCATGTAGGACGCAGCCCGGGACACCGTCTGGTCCCATTGATGCTGTGTATTTTGCTTTGGAGAGGGCTGCTCTTACCTGAGCTTCTGAGATGTCAGGGGGCAGCACTCTGCTGGGATAGATATTTGCCCTTTTGGTGGGGAGGGGGGGGAGAAGTTTGTGCTGAACCTGTCAGCTAGGATGTTGGCAATGTCTGTGGGTTCGGTGTATTTTTTGTCATTTTGGACTAATTCTGAGCATATCTGGGAATTCCCACCCAGGTTCCTAACATAACTAAAGAAAGCCTTGTGATTATCCTTAGTGTCCTGTGCAATTTTTCTCTCGAAGCTGGCCTTAGACGATTTTATGAGTGCCCATAGTTTTTTGCTAATACTGATCAGAGATGCCTTCCCTTTTTGGGATTTTGCTCTAGCATGTAGTAGCTTCCTCCTTCTATTGTATAGTTTGTTTATGACTGGGGTCCACCAGACAGGACATCTGACTTTGGAGGATTGGGTCTTGGTTTTATTTGGGATTGCATGATCCATGCATTCCTGAAGGTGTTCATAGAATGTGTTTATAAAGGATTCTGCAGTCTGGGCCGTATTTTCCACAGGCTCAGGGGCTTTGAAGGATTCCACCTCAGTTTTGAGGAGTGTAAAATTTGCTTTAGAGAAGTTTTTCACTGTGGTTTTCTGGGCAGGGGGTGGGGTCGGGATGTGAATATCCAGTGAGATTAGTTTATGGTCTGATCTTACCAGTGAGCGATACACTTCTGGTCTGGAGCATAGAGTCCCCATGTTGGTGATGATCAGGTCCAGTATGTTTTCCCCTCTTGTGGGAGTGGTAACAAGTTGTTCCATAGCATTTGAGTTTATAAATTCTAGGAACCTTTGGGCTAGGGTGTTGGAGCTAGAGTAATGCTCCCAGTCTATGTTTGGGTAGTTGAAGAAGCCCAATATAATGGTGTTTGGAGAGACCTTCATATTTTCCAGTGTTCTCAGGAAGGCCGAGTGGGGATCCTGAGTTTGGGAGGGTGGTCTGTAGCAGGTTATTAACTGGAAGGCAGTTTTACCCACTGTTAGTTGCACATGGATAGTCTCTGATGCTTCATGCTGTGCCACCAACCTGGAGGTGTGGGTATCTTTGACGAATATTGATACTCCCCCTCCTTTTTGACGAATATTGATACTCCCCCTCCTTTTGTGGTTCGGTCCAAGTTTTGGGGCCGAAAAGCATGGTATGAGGTATAACCTGGTAGTGCTGGGGTGCTCTCAGGAGCCTTGAACCAGGTTTCTGTTACTGCACAGATATCGATGTTCTCCATGCTAAGGAGAGTTTCGAGTGCATGCATCTTGAGGTTTAGACTTCTGGCGTTGAGTAGCATTACTCTTAGTTTCTTATCCCTTGTGATACCTATGGAGGTGGATTTGTCTTTTGAGCCTTGCCTAAAAAAGGCACTATGGGGGTAGCAAGAGCCTTTGCCAATGTCCGAAAGCCCAGGAGTGACAGGTGCAAGCCATCCCTAGCAAAGCATCGTGGCTTGTCGAGCATGTCATCCCAGGCTGACAGGCATTGGATCCCCATTGAATGACACCAATACGTAAGCCAATTGTTGAAATTGATCATCTTGTCTTCATATTGTGCCATCATTCTTGGTGAGGGTAAGATGCTACTCAAGGTCAGGGTCATACCAGCCTGGGCTACATGCTCAGAGAGCTCCTCTATGTCTCTTTTCATGTAGTCCAAGGAGGTACGTCTCAGGTCATTCACACCAGCATGGACAATGACTGAGTCATATTTGTACTTGCCTTGGAGTGACCTGAGTGCTTGTGTTATGTGGCGGATCCTAGTGCCCGACAGGCAGCTCACCGTGACCTTCTCCTTGTTCAGCCTGGTGAGCGGGACATCAGTGTGCCTGACGATAGAGTCACCTATTACAAGTGTATCAGGTGTGTTGTTGTTTAGCCTTAAGGGCTGTGACTGTTCGGCACATTGGCTTTGTGAGCTATGTGTTGCACGTGTTTTGTTTTGGGATAGTGAGTGAGTAACCTCTGTGGTCTCTCCAGCTGCTGCAGGTGTCTGGTGAAGTACATGGAAAAGGGAGGACTTTTCTCTATTAGTGGTCTGATGAGGATCAAGTACAGAGGGGTTATAACATCCTTAGACCTGGATACTATGCCCTTAGTAATGATATATGCAAAGTAGAAGGCTTTCCTTACCAATGTGGACATATGGTGATCAAAGATTAGTTTGCTATCAACCTGTGTTCCCAAATCAGCATTTAGAAAACCAGACAGTAAGCAGCATATCCCTCTTTTTCCCAAAGGGGATAATAATGCACTTTTTGTGTTAAGTTTTAGTTTGTGGCTTTTGCACCAGTCATTTGTCTGTGTTAGTCCATGTTATAGTATGTTGACATTGTTGGGGGACTCAGTGATTGCACCCAGTTGGCAATCATCGGTGAACCTGGTAAGCCACAGTCCATCTACTTTAGCCTGGACTTCTGAGAAATAAATTCCAAACAGTAGAGGTCCCAGCACAGATCTCTGTGGTGCACCACTGGTGACTGGTCTATTGGTAGAGGTGGAATCCCCAACTTTGACAGTATGTGTTCTGTCGGTAAGCCAACTGGCTACCCATCTAGTGACATAAGGGTTAATCCCCAGATGGGAGAGTTTCTCAATGATACCTAAGTGGGGGATTGTGTCAAAAGCATTGGCCAAGTCAAGATAAGTAGTATGCATTGTTTTGCCTTCATCCAGGGCATTGGTGACATTCTTGAAGAAGTACACCAGGTTTAATAAGCAATATCTATCCTTAATGAAGCCAAATTGGGTGGGGTCGAGAGTTTGAAGGTTGCCTATATTCTTGTTGATAAGGTCCATGATGAATCTTTCCATGGCCTTGTAATGAGGCTGGTCAGACTGATGGGTCTATAGTTCTCAGGGATGGTTGATAGGCCTCCTTCGTGTGAAGGGATTACAGATTAGTAGAATGATGTGTATCCTAGGTGAGAAGGATCATTCTACTTTAACTAATTATTTACACATTTTAATTATGAAATACATGAAATGCCCTCTTCATCTGATTCACACACTTTAAAGTAAGATGATAATTTATCTGTATTTGTTCAACATGAAGATATGCCAGTCATCACCTACTTTGTGATATCCATGCATTTATCAATTAAATAGTTCAGCTGAACAGGACTGTGGCATGCAGAGTTTATACATATATATATATATATATATATATATATATATATATATATATATATATATATATATATATATATATCTATATATATGGGTACGTATCACTTCACTTAAAACTCATTTCACCTGAACTCAATTCACCTAAACCAAATCACCTAAAGTTCATTTCACCTAAAACTCATTTCACCTAAAACTCATTTCACTGACAAGTAGTACAATAAGGCAAATCAAAGGTATATGTCCTTTTCCCTACTGGTTTGATATCCTGGTATTAGTATATATAGTTAGGGAGGGTGTGGGGGGCACAGCCCCCCACATTGGGGAGCGTGGGTGGCGTAGCCCCCCAGTTATTTTGGTTTTATGTTGTCCAGTTTTATTTTACATAATTTTGTAAAAGCCAACTAGGTGGAGGGCTGTGCCCCCACACCCCCCCTTACTATATATACCTAACACCAGGATCACACTACAGTGGAGAAAAGGACATACACCTTTGAGTTGCCTTATTGTACTACTTGTCAGTGAAATGAATTTAGGTGAAATGAGTTTTAGGTGAAGTGATACGTACCTATATATATATATATATATATATATATATATATATAGATGTAGTTTTGTATTATGTATATATATATATATATATATATATATATATATATATATATATATATGTGGTTTTATATTTATATATATATATATATATATATGTAGTTTTATATTATATATATATATATATATATATATATATATATATATATATATATATATATAGTTTTATATATATATATATAGTTTTATATTTTATATATATATATATATATATATATATATATATGTAGTTTTATATTTTATATATATATATATATATATATATATATATATATATATATATGTAGTTTTATATTATATATATATATATAGAGAGAGAGAGAGAGAGAGATAGATATAGATAGATAGATAGCTATAGATGTAGATAGAGAGATACTAATGAATAGTAAAAGGATGAAAGTAGTACAGAAAAGGAGTTAGGGAGTTTTGAAGTACAGCTAGCACTTACAAAATGCTGCTCTTGAGACTATCGATAAATAGAGCACTGAATGGATGAATGAGTAAAGGCCAAAATGTGTGTTTTCAAAGTAGGTTATTTCATTTTAGCTTTTGCCAGAATGACATAAAGCAGCATTTAGAAAACCAGACAGTAAGCAGCATATCCCTCAGATTATGCTCAAAGGAAAAAAAATGGAGTTGTTTGAAATTTTCTCAACCTATCATAAACTACGGAGAAAATATGTCTGTAATTAATCAGTAATATTACAGGGCTAGGAGCTCATATTTCAAAAGGGGTAATGCAAAATTATTTATCACTACAGGTTCAGCAAAATGTATTAAGAAACAGCATGAACCACAATTTCATTTGAGAAAAAATCCAGGCATTTATTGTTTTCAATTCTTAACTGATTAATTCAGAAACTCACGCTTATACTATATCAACATTATTATCAGAACAATTTATGCACATACAAGGGTTGGATAGAGTAGATTGGAAAGACACTGTATTGTTTTAAAAAAGTTAAATGATTCTGACGATAATTCACTGCGGAAGACTGCAGCTGTTTGCCTGTCTATCAAAACAAAACATATACCCTACAGGTCGACTAATGAACTGCACTTAGTTCTTTTAATTCAAATATTGCACTTTCTGTATTGTAGGCGATGTATTCACAAACATGGGACTGACAGTTATTGATCCTCCTCTTTGGCTTCTAATTTGACATTAAGGCATATATCAAAGGCCTATGACTAACCAAGTTGTCTAATAGTTGTAAATTCAGAGATCATTGTTAACTTCCCTGCCTACACATAGACCCTACAAGATGGACTTGGCCATGCCTTCAGTTGGTTTGGTGATCACGACCTCTACTTTAATGACAGAATACTTATGTATTCCCCAGAAATTGTACCTACCTTAAAGATGATACAGTTATTAGGGCTCAAGGCACATTTGTTGACAATGAGATATCCGTTGAACACTTTGTATCAAACATAGGAAACCCTTCTACCTAACTCAGATAATTACTAAAGAAATATCATCCAGATCTGTGGAAATCATGGTTTGCTTCTTCTCCTCACTGATTAGGCCCATGGTAGCATGCAGTACCCCTTCCGCGTGCATGCCTCCAAATGCTTTTCCCAACCCGACACGCACCAATGATTCCCAGTTTAAAAAATACAGACATTATCTACTTAAGCTACACAGATGGATTAAACACTCAATCAATGCACTGTGTTTCATAGAGATTTGAGTAGGCTGACCTTTGCTCAGCCTTCCATGCTTTGAAACAGTCCATCTCTTAAATCTCCTCACCTTCAGAAAACTTGTAATGCTACACATATGCACAGCAGAGATTTCACACCTCATTAAAGCACAAATGGGAATTGCTGGAATGACAGATATCTGAACCAAAATATTCCCTATATATGGAATAATGTTTCCATGCATGTCAAAAAAGCAATACACTGGCCATGAGTCTATAGGTTCATAGGTAGGTACTAGGCTATTGGCCCTAAGGCCTATACAAGCCTAGCCAAAAAGGTACCCTGGCTTTTGCCACCAAAGAAAATTATTTTCCTGTGCCCCTGTCGAGCAGAGCTACAGAGGTGATCCCCGGGGTGAATTTCCTATTTCCAATCCAATCATCAAGACTTTTCTTGAAGAGTGCTAATGAGGAGCTTTGTTTGATATAGATAGGTAGTTTGTTTCACAGTATGGGAAGTCTCTGGGACAGGAATCTATCCCTCTGGCATGTTCTGTTTATTGTGGTGACAAGGTTTAGGTCCCTAGAGTGTGTAGCTCAGTGGGATTGGGATTTCTTTATGTGGAGCATGTTTAACAGCTCTGGGTTTGACATAGCTTTGTATGTTAGGCAGAGATTGCCTCTGAGTAGGTGATATGCAATGGAGTAAAGCTGGAGTTTTTTGAGACGGTCTGCATAGGGCATCTGTTTGAGGCCAGTAATCCTCTTTGTGAGTTATTGCTGCAGCCTTTCCAGTTGTTGAAGATGTCTTGTGAGGTACATACCAAAAGGGGCATTGTACTCTATAATGGGTCTAATGAGTGCTGAGTAGAGGGGAACAATGACTTCTTTTTTCCTCAATGAGAAACCTTTTGTGATGAGGTGTGCCACTTAGAAGGATTTCTTGACTACTGTGGCGATGTGATTATCGAAGGACAGACTGCTGTCCACCTGTGTCCCAAGGTCTCTTATCACACTTTTGGTGTTAAGTAGACTACCTCCTATGTGGTAGCTCGTGGGTACAGAGTTTTTACCAAAGGGATGGCAATACACTTTTTAGCATGGAGCTTGAGGCCATGGCTTTGACACCAGGCATCTGTCTCAGTAAGGCCCTATTGTAGGATTCCACATTGTTAAGAGTTTCAGTTAAGGCTCCTAGTTTGCAGTCATCTGCAAACTTCATTAGCCAAAGACCTTCTGTGTTAGCCTGTACTTCAGAAA
Source organism: Protopterus annectens (assembly GCF_019279795.1). Lineage (NCBI taxonomy): Eukaryota > Metazoa > Chordata > Ceratodontiformes > Protopteridae > Protopterus > Protopterus annectens. The sequence goes on from NC_056736.1 coordinate 703,377,166, forward strand.
AGTAGATACCAAACAGGAGAGGACCCAGGACTGAACCCTGTGGTACTCCACTTGTCACTGGTCTGAAGTCAGATTTGGAGTCTACTACTTTCACAGTGTGGGTTCTGTCAGTGAGCCAATTGGCAACCCATCTTGTGACATAGGGATTTATACCTAGTTTAGTGAGTGTATCTATAATTCCAGAGTGGGGGATGTGTCAAAAGCCTTGGTGACATCTAGATAGGCTGTGTGAACCACCTTACCCTTGTCTACGGTTTTGGTGACTGCTTCAAAGAAGTCAATCAGGGTGGGGTCCAGAGTTTGCAGATTACCATTGTCTTTGTTTATAAGTTCCATGATGATACGTTCCACGACCTTGCAGACCAGACTCATTAGGCTAATGGGGTGGTAGTTCCCGGGGTCTGTGGTGGCTCCCCCTTTGTGGAGTGGAATAACCATCGCTGTGCACCATTCAGTGGGCACAAAGCCTGAGGTAAGGCTATGATTGAATATGTTGCTTAGGTGGGGTGCCAGTTCATTCTGTAGTTCATGTAGAACGCAGCCTGGGATGTTGTCAGGTCCCATGGATGCTCTGTTCTTGTCTTTGGAGAGTGTAATTTTTACCTGTGCAGCCGTGATTACAGGAACTTTGCATTCTTCCTTTATAGAGATGGGCTCTTTAGGGGGTGAGGGGGGGGAGTAAAGTTAGCACTGAACCAATCTGCCAGGATGTTGGCAATATCAGTTGGTTCTGTATATTTAGTGCCATTGTGCTGTAACTCAGAGCAGATTTGAGTGTTGCCATTGAGATTCTTGACACAGCTATATAGTGCTTTGTGGTTGTCTTTAGAATCAGTAGCGATTTTGTTTTCATAACTAGCTTTAGAGGATTTTATGAGGGATATCAGCTTCTTACTGAGGTTGACCAGGGAGTTCTTCCAGTCATGGGATTTTACTATTTTTTGCAACAGTTTCTTTCTTCTGTTGTAGATTTTGTTTATGGCAGGGGACCACCAGATTGGCTTCCTTTTTTTGGAGGATAGCATCTTGGTTCTGTTAGGGATAGCATGATCCATGCACTCGTGTAAGTGCTTATAAAGTGTATTTGTGTAGGATTCAGCAGTCGTACCTCTATTGTCTGTCTACATGGGTGTCGTGAAGTTTGCCACTTCTGTCTTAAGATGTGTGAAGTTGGCTTTAGAGAATTTTTTTACGGTGGTTTCCCTAATGGGGGGGGGGGGTGAGATGTGTATGTCTAGGCTGATTAGCTTGTGGTTGCATCTGACCAATGATGAATTGACCTCTGGTGTGGAGCACCGGTTGCCCATATTGGTAATGACCAGGTCTAGGATATTGCTGCCCCTGGTGGGGGTGTGGATAAGTTGATCCAAAGCATTGGAATTTATGAATTCCAGAAAACGTTGAGCAAAAGGGTTGTTACACGAGTATTTTTCCGAGTTAATGGTGGAGGTAGTTGAAATTGTCCATTATTAAGGTGTTGGGTTGTACCCTAATATTTTCCAATGTATCAAGAAATGAGGAGTGGGAATCGTGGGGCATGGTGGGGGATCTGTAGCAACTTACAATTTGGATTGTGGTCTTGCCCAGAGTTAGTTGCAGAATCTCGGATCCATTATGCTGAGCAACTAGCCCGGAGGTGTGGATATCCTTAATGAATATGGACACGCCTCCACCTTTAGTGTTTCAGTCCAGGTTAGGTGGCTGAAAGGTGTGGTATGAATTATAGCCTGGTAATGCAGTGGTGCTCTCTGGGGCCTTGAACTAGGTCTCTGTCACTGCACATATGACGATGTTCTCCATTTTAAGGAGTGCCTTGAGTGAATGCATTTTGAGGTTTAGACTTCTAGCATTGAGTAGCATTACCCCCAGATTTTGCTTGCTTGTACCTGTTATGGTGGTGAATTTGTCATTTGAACCTTGCCTAAATAAGGCACTATAGGGGTGGCAAAAGCCTTAGCCAGTATCTGGAATCCCAAGGGCAACAGGTGCAAGCCTTCTCTGGCAAAGCATCGTGTTCTTTCGATCATGTCATCCCAGGCAGACAGATACTGGATCCCCTTAGAATGACACCAGAAGCTTAACCAATTGTTGAAGTCAATTATTTTGTCCTTGTACTGTGGTATCATTCTGGGTGATGGCAGGATGCTACTCAGGGTTAGGGTCATACCTGCCTGGGCTACAAGATCAGGGAGCTCCTCCATGTCTCTTTTTATGTAGTCCAGGAAGGTATGTCTCAGGTCATTCACACCAACATGGACAATGACAGAGTCATATTTGTACTTGTTGTGGAGTGACCTGAGTGAGTGCGTTATGTGGCAGATCCTGGCACCCAGCAGGCAGCTGACAGTAACCTTCTTGTTTAGCCTGGTGAGTGGAACATCAGTGTATCTGACTATAGAGTCATCTATGACTAGAATGTTGGGTATGTTATGCCTTATGGGCTGTGGTCAGGTGACACACTGAGATTGTGGGCTGTGTCTCATTTGGGTTGTGTTAGGGGATGGAGGTTGCATGTGTTTCTGCTTTTGAGGTCTCTGTTGCTTGAGCAGATTTTTATTGAGATCCTCAGCGAATGTAGGTGTGTGTTTTGTGTTGCTATGTGTTTGTTTTGGTGGTGTAGGTTTTGAGGGACTATGAGATGAGTGTGGTGTGGTGCAAATGTTTACCTTCTCCTCTTGGCTGTCTAGCCCAGTCTTGGGTGAAGAGAGCTTTGCTTCCATTTTGGCTATATAAGTGCATCGCTCACAGGTTGTAGTGTTGGGTGGTAGAAGGAGAGGGTTGTCTGTGTACATGAGGCAATTGCTGCATTGCCCCAAGATGCCCAGATTCATCAGGTAGACAGGAGAAAACACCAGGAGCTGACCCTTAGACATGCCTGGATAGGTGCTTATTTATTAAGTACTAAAAACTGTTTCCTCTAGGCAAATGAAGAAAATTGAGTGCTGTAGTAATTTGTAGCTTACTTAGTGCTTACAACGTGTTCTGAACAAGTGCTGAGCTCAAAGATTTAAGTGCTAAAACTAAAAAACTGGCTAGTTCTAAGGGAAAATTTGAAGAGCAGAATTTATGGCGCTGGGAATAGTTTAACCCTAGCTAAGCGGCGATGCATAAAGTGTATTTTTTGTTTAATATAACAGTAGCAAATGAGCAAACTGATTTAAACAAATTAACCAATAAAAGCTAAAAACTGAGCCCCGTTCCAGCAGTCTTTGACCTATAACAAATTTGATGTCTTGGGTTCCTTTCCAAATTCCTAGGAGATAGAAGGCCAGTCATATGATATGTAGTACTCATAGGTTCATAGATTAGTACTAGGCTAAGTGCCCTTGTGGGCCATTTTTAAGCCTAGCCAATTACCCCATGTGAGAATCAAACCCTGCACCTTGTGTCTGTAAGGTAAACACCTTAACCATTATGCCAACCTCCCACCCCTTCTCTGTCAATGTGTATTTCACTTTCTTTGATATTCCAGTATACTGGGCCAAAATCATCACTTCATTGACACTGCACACCTCAAATCAAGTCTTCTTTTTTCGGCAGTATATGTTAATTCATGCCAAAATATAGCCCTGCATATTTAGAATCAAGGCTGCTAACCCAGCATATTTTGCTTATATAGAGATTTGAAGGAACTGCTTTTAAGTAAGGGAGAGAGGCAACAAGGTTTATTCTGCTTATTTAACATGACAGAGATACTAGCATTCATTTTCCTGCATGTACATATCACCTGTCATTGATAGGCTCATATTTAATAAATGATGTACATCTCATTATTTTCCATTTGGGGAATAAATGAAATGTACCGAACAAATATCGATCATGATGCAGAAGGACTAGATGGAGCAGACCAGACACGTGTCTTATAGGTTCATAGGTTCATAGGAGGTCACTAGATTTACAATCCTAGCCATGTAAAAAACCCATGTACCCTAACTGACCATAGTTAGATGGCCGTTGTTAGCAGAGCGATTCTATGATTAGCACCGACTACCCCATCCATATGGGACATAGATGACACCCCCAGGGTGAATTTACGGTCACCCATCCAATTGTCAAGGTTGTGCTTAAATAGGGTCATTGAGGAGCTCTGCTTCACATGAAGTGGGAGCTTATTCCAGAGGAGTGGCGATCCATGGAAGATGTATGCATCTCTTCAAAATGTTTTGTTAATGTCAGAGGCTAGGTTGTGATCCCTCAAGTGAGTGACTGTTGTCCTATTTGATTTGTGTATGTGCAGTATTTCCATTAAGACAGAGTCAGAGACTGCTCTGTAGGCCAGGCAAAGGCTGCTTCTCAGCAGCCTGTAAGATACAGAGTCTAGTGACAGGGCTTTCAGTCTTTTCATGTAAGTCACATTTTGTAGGCCCTGAATTCTCTTGGTTAGAAACCTCTGTGGTCTCTGCAGTTGCTTCAAGTGACTGGTGCAATACATACAAAAAGGAGCATTGTACTCAATTAGTGGTCTGATAAGGGTCGATCACAGTGGAGTTATAACCTCCTTAGTCTTGGATGTGATGCCCTTAGTTATGAGATGCAAAATGTAGCAAAGGCTTTCCTTACCACTATGGACACATGGTGATCGAACTTTAGATTGCTATCAACCTGTGTTCCCAACTCTTGCACACTGGATTTGAGTTTAGAGGGATGCTATATATATCATAACTAGTAAAAGCTAAACGGAATAATGAGGCTTTTTTGCCTTTAGTTTTAGTCCATCACTTTGCCACCAATCATTTGTCTGTGTCAACCGCTTCTGTAATATGTTTACATCATTGGAGGACTCAATGATTGTGTCTGGTTTGCAGTCATCTGCAAACTTGGTAATCCACAGGCCATATACTTTTGCCTGGACCTCAGAGAAATAGACTCCAAACAGTAGAGAGCCCATCACAGATCCTTGTGCTACCCCACTGGTAACTCATCTACTGTTGGAGTTGAACTCTCCAACTTTGACAGTGTGCATTCTGTTGGTGAGTCAGTTGGCTTCCCATCTAGTGACATATGGGTTAATCCCCAGCTGAGAGAGTTTCACAATGATCCCTGAGCAAGGGATTGTGTCAAAAGACATGGCTAAATTAAGATAGGTGGTATGTACTGCACTGCCCTCATCCAAGGATTTGGTGACATTCTGAAAGTAGACCACCAGGTTTAATAAGCAAGATCTACCGTTCATGAAACCAAATGGGTCAGGTTCGTAGGTGTTTACTAGGCTAATGACCATAAGGGCCTTTTTAAGCTTAACCATGCATCCAAAATCTCAAAGTTCTGATACCCTTGATAAGTGTAAGCATGGGCCTGGGAGAAGAACCATTTACAGGTTACCTGTATCCATTAGAGACATAGGTGCCAAACCAGGGATACATTTCCAGTTTCCCATCAAATTATCCAGGTTGCACTTAAATTGGGTTAGGGAGGAACTCTGCTTCACATGGATGGGGAGCCTGTTCCATAGATGGAGTAGTCTCTGGGATACATACCTATCTTTCCAGCAGGTCCTATTTATATCACAGGCAAGGTTTAAGTCTTTAGAGTGGGTAATTTTGGTGCTGTTTGCTTTGTGGATATGCAGGAGGTCCATCAGAGTGGGGTCTGACAATGCCTTGTATGCCAAGCATAAATCTCCACTCAAAAGCCTATAGGAGAAAGAATACAGGAATAGGGCCTTGAGGCGGTCTGCAGAGGACATATTACTTACTCCTTGTAGTCTTCTAGCGAGGAACCTCTGCGGATGTTCAAATTGTTGGATATGCTTGGTTAGGTACTATACATACCAAAGGGGGCATTGTACTCAATGATAGGTCTGATGATTGGTGAATACAGTGGAACAATGACTTCTTTGGACTTAGATTCCATACCTTTGTTTATAAGTTGCGCAACATAGAATGAGTTCCTCACCACTATAGACACGTGATGATCAAAGGCTAGATTATTATCTATGTGTGTCTCTAAGTCCCTGACTACTGGGTCAACTCTATTATGCATTCCTTGGCATTAAGTTTTAGTCCATGGCTCTGACACCAGTTGTTTGTCTGTGTCAGCCCCTCCTAGAGAACATTTGTGTCAGTGGGAGATTTAATGACAGCTCCTAATTTGCAATCATCTGCAAATTTAGTCAGCCAGAGACCACTGACATTGGCCTTGACTTCTGAGAAGTAAATGCCAAAAAGGAGCAGTCCAAGGACTGATCCCTGAGGGACTCCACTTGTGACTGGCCTCTTTGTAGAGGTGGACTCCCAATTCTAACTTCCTAGGTCCTGTATGTGAGCCAGTTGGCTATTCACTGGGTGACATACAGATTTGTACCTAACCTCTTCAGTTTGTCAACAATGCCCAAGTTGTCAAATGCCTTGCCCATTTCAAGATAGGCAGTGTGAATGATTAAACCCTCATCCATTGCTTTGGTGACCCTCTCAAAGGAGTCCACCAGGTTGAGTAGGCATGATCTGCCCTTTATGAAACCAAACTGGGTTGGGTCTAGTGTCTGGAGGTTTACTATATCTCTATTGATCATCTCCATGGTAATTTTTTCCATGGCTTTGCATATAAGACTACTGAGACTTATGGATCTGTAATTTCCAGGGTCTGTAGATGGCTCACCTTTGTGCAGAGGGATGACTGTTGCCCTTCTCCATTCATGAGGCATGGAGCCTGTTTGGAGGCTGCAGGTAAATAGTAATTCTAGAGCACTGATAGGTCATGTTTCATGATATTTAGAAGGCATCCTGGGATATTGTCTGGGCCTATTGATGCAGTGTTCTTGGTCTTAGAGAGAGCATTAAGGACCTGTCCCCTAGTTATACTAGGGGAGTTATATTTGATTATATTTTCTGAGGGAAGTTTGAGGGGGAGTGGAGAGAAGAGTAAAGTTGGACCTGAATTTATTGGCCAGAAGGTTTGCTATATCTTCTGGCTCAGTATAGGTGGTTCCATTTACAATGAGCTCTGCACACAATTGTGTATTGCCTTTGAGGTTGTGGACATAGCTAAAGAATACTTTGTGTTACCTCACATTTGGCTTTGGTAGACTTTACTTGTCCTCTGAGTTGTTTGTTTAGTTTAATGAGAGTGCTTTTATCCTGCTGGGTGCTGCACCTCCTAATTTTTGCCATGTTTTTCTTCCTCCTGTTATACAGCTGATTGATTTTGTGATTCCACCAGGTTGGCTTTTTTTTTTTTGAGTTAGTTCTGTACTTCTTCCTGGTGGGTACAGCTGCCTCTATGTAGCTATTAACATGCTTGTACAGGGTTTCTGTGAACAGTTTTGCATAGACAGAAGTGTTCTCAGGGTTTATGGGAGTTTGAAATTTTGCAGGTTCTCACTTAGTAGCAAGAGGTTAGCCTTAGAGAATAGTTCCTGAATATTCCAGGTTTAGCTGGGGATCCAGGTTTTATTTTTACTTCAAAGGAGACAATTTTGTGGTCTGACCTTATCAGGGAAGGCATTACTGTAGAGGGTGTGCAGCATTCTCACATATTAGTGAGAACCAGATTCAGTATGGTTGCATCCTTGGTTGGTGTATTGACTATCTGGTCCAGGGAGTTTGTGTTGACAATATCCAGGAATCTCTGTGGCTGTACATTTGGTGTCATATATGATTTCCAGTTAATAGTGGGGTAATTAAAGTCACCCATGAATATTGTACTGGGTTGGATGGTTAGTGTTTCTAATAAGTTTAAATGCATGCTATGGGTTTCCCGGGTCATAGAGTGGAATCTATAACTTGCAAGGAAGTGGTATTGGATTTTACCTATGGTGATTTGAACATGGAGCAGCTCAAGTGCATTGTCCTGTTTGACCAGCCTTGAAGTATATTTATTTTTTATGTAAATAGAGACACCTCCACCTTTAGTTCCTGCCTGTGATGTAGCTGGCCTAAATGTGTAGAAGGCATGATAACCTTGCACTGTTGGTGTACACTCTGTGGCTTTAAACCATGTCTCAATGACCACACAACATCAGCATTCTCTAGGGTAAAGAGACCTTCTAGGGAGTGGAGTTTTTTGTTTAGACTCCTGGCATTAAGCAGTAATACCTTTAGATTTTCTTGGTTTTGATTTGCTATGTTGGAAGTACTTTCAGTTTGGCATTGCCTAAAAAAGGCACTATGGGGGAAGACAGTGTTTTAGCTAATACTCAAAAGCCTAGAGGAGAGAGGTGCAGACCATCCCTGGCAAAGCAGCATGGTCTGTTGACCATCTCCTTCCATGCTGACATCAGTCATATTTTGTTCATATTGTGGCATCATCCTTGGAGAAGGTACAATGCTGATCAATGCTAGACTCATACCAGACTGAGACACATATTCCGAGAGCTCCATGATGTCTCTCTTCATATAGTCTAGGGAGGTACGTCTCAGGTCATTTACTCCCACATATCACCGCAACTAAGAGAAAATAGTTGTTTATTCCAAAAAATTCCAAGATTAAAAAAGTGTGTATATATGTTGAAACATATCACAATTTTATGAATATTGTGTTTGATAAGTTGTGAAATTTAGTGAAATTATTATTAATTATACCAAATCCGATCTCCCTGATAAAATGGCTTTAATATTAATGTACTCATTTAAGCCTGGTTCTATGTTTGACTTCAATCTTAACTGCCACCTTATTTCTTTCTGTAGTAAAAGGTTTTTATAATCCCTCCTCTCATGTTCCTGTCAATCAAATCCACAATACCGAATTTAAAATCCGGTGCAGAGAGGCAGACTGTGGTGTGTTTATAGAGGGCACTAGTCTCTTTTTTATTTTTGATGTCATTCATATGTTCATAGATCCTAGTCTTTAGTGCCCTCTCAGTTTTGCCCACATAATATGCTGGACAATTTGAACAAGTAGCCAAGTACACCAACATCCTAGTCCTGCAATTCCCTCTGCAGAATCTGATTGTATTATTCAAGCCATTATTTAAAATAATATGTTCAACTTGATTGATGTGTGAACATTGACTACATGCCCCACAAGAATGTGTTCCCTTATTATATCTATGCATAGTTGCTCCTCTTTCAAAGAGTTTCTTAAAATTCTGACCAACTTTATATATGACCCATGGTTTATCCCCAACCATCTCATGAATTTCATGGTTGGTTTTTAGGATGGACCAATTGTTCTGAAGTATCTGGATTACATTGTCCGAAAATCCATTGTGTTCAATAACACAGGCCCCCTGGAAGTCCCTAGATTCCTCTGTTGGACTAATACTAACAGACCATGATTGTCCCAATAAAGGTTTGTATCTGGTCCCCCACCCTTTATAAACTTCCTCCAAGGTCTCACCCACCAAGTTTTTAGGGTAGCCCCTCTCAATGAATTTCTCTCCCAAAAACAAGAACTCATGATGTAGATCCATAAATTCTGATGTCATTCTCGCTACCCTCACTGCCTGCCCCTTCACTATGCTCTTTTTTGATGGTAGGGGTGTTGACTGTCAAAATGGAGATAACTGTTACACCAGATGGGTTTCCTATAAATCTGTGACTTAAAACCATCACTGGTTTTACTCAAAATAATGTCCAAATAACTGATACAATTATTCTCGACTTGATGTGTAAAAGAAAGAAAGGTGGTAGAGTTGTTGCTGTACTTAATAAATTCCTCCAACTTATCTACCGTACCTTCCCATATGACAAAAATGTCATCCAAAAATCGGAGATAGGTTTTAATGTAACTGATAAATAGACTAGAAAAGATTAATCTATTTTCCCATTCCAAGATTGGCGTATACAGGGGCGCAAGCTGCCCCCATGGCCATGCCACTGGTTTGTTTGTAATATTTACCCTCAAAACTAAGAAAGTTGTTATCTAATACCACCTCCATTAGTTCAAGGGTTAACAATTTCCTATCCATGGGTAAATCAGAATACCTGGTTATGCTCTCCTCAAAAAATTCAAAACCCTCATGCCTGGGAATGCAAGAAAAAAGATCTTTCACGTCTATAGTTGTAAAAATACAACTTTCAGACCATAAACGTTTATCAATCTGACCCAGGAAATCCCAGGAATCCCTGACCAGATGTTTTTGGTTAAGAACAATACTCTTAACTGTTCGATCAATGAAAACCACTAAAGGATGTGTCTTAGATCTTCTAGCCGACACAATCGGTCTGAAGGGGGGTTTTGTTATGGATTTGTGTAACTTGGGGATTCCAAAAAACCCTGGGATGACAGGATAAGTTTGTTTTAAAAAATGGTAGGTGGAACTGTCTATTCTATTCTATTTTCTATCCAGTATTCTTCCAATAAAGAATCAATCCTGCCATAAGCAACTTGAATCTCGTTATAGGACACCGAAGAATACGTGTCCTCATCTGACAGTAAAGATGTTAAAGCATTAGTGTAGTCTGTTTGATGAAACATCACTAACCCACCACCTTTATCAGGTTCCATATATCTAATGCTGTTTCCCTTCCTCAGACTGTTAAACAACATCTCTTCCTTCCTGGATAAATTGTAACACATTGAACCTTTCTTGAAACTGTTGAACTTGTCTTGATTGTGTCGGCTAGAAGATCTAAGATCGAACAGTTAAGAGTATTGTTCTTAACCAAAAACATCTGGTCAGGGATTCCTGGGATTTCCTGGGTAAGATTGATAAAAGTTTATGGTCTGAAAGTTGTATTTTTACAACTATAGACGTGAAAGATCTTTTTTCTTGCATTCCCAGGCATGAGGGTTTTGAATTTTTTGAGGAGAGCATAACCAGGTATTCTGATTTACCCATGGATAGGAAATTGTTAACCCTTGAACTAATGGAGGTGGTATTAGATAACAACTTTCTTAGTTTTGAGGGTGAATATTACAAACAAACCAGTGGCGTGGCCATGGGGGCAGCTTGCGCCCCCGTATACGCCAATCTGGTTTTATTGGAATGGAAAAATAGATTCATCTTTTCTAGTCCATTTATCAGTTACATTAAAACCTATCTTCGATTTTTGGATGACATTTTTGTCATATGGGAAGGTACGGTAGATAAGTTGGAGGAATTTATTAAGTACATCAGCAACTCTACCACCTTTCTTTCTTTTACACATCAAGTCGAGAATAATTGTATCAGTTATTTGGACATTATTTTGAGTAAAACCAGTGATGGTTTTAAGTCACAGATTTATAGGAAACCCACCTGGTGTAACAGTTATCTCCATTTTGACAGTCAACACCCCTACCATCAAAAAAGGAGCATAGTGAAGGGGCAGGCAGTGAGGGTAGCGAGAATGACATCAGAATTTATGGATCTACATCATGAGTTCTTGTTTTTGGGAGAGAAATTCATTGAGAGGGGCTACCCTAAACACTTGGTGGGTGAGACCTTGGAGGAAGTTTATAAAGGGTGGGGGACCAGATACAAACCTTTATTGGGACAACCATGGTCTGTTAGTATTAGTCCAAAAGAGGAATCTAGGGACTTCCAGGGGGCCTGTGTTATTGAACACAATGGATTTTCGGACAATGTAATCCAGATACTTCAGAACAATTGGTCCATCCTAAAAACCAACCATGAAATTCATGAGATGGTTGGGGATAAACCACGGGTCATATATAAAGTTGGTCAGAATTTTAAGAAACTCTTTGAAAGAGGAACAACTATGCATAGATATAATAAGGGAACACATTCTTGTGGGGCATGTAGTCAATGTTCACACATCAATCAAGTTGAACATATTATTTTAAATAATGGCTTGAATAATACAATCAGATTCTGCAGAGGGAATTGCAGGACTAGGATGTTGGTGTACTTGGCTACTTGTTCAAATTGTCCAGCATATTATGTGGGCAAAACTGAGAGGGCACTAAAGACTAGGATCTATGAACATATGAATGACATCAAAAATAAAAAAGAGACTAGTGCCCTCTATAAACACACCACAGTCTGCCTCTCTGCACCGGATTTTAAATTCGGTATTGTGGATTTGATTGACAGGAACATGAGAGGAGGGGATTATAAAAACCTTTTACTACAGAAAGAAATAAGGTGGCAGTTAAGATTGAAGTCAAACATAGAACCAGGCTTAAATGAGTACATTAATATTAAAGCCATTTTATCAGGGAGATCGGATTTGGTATAATTAATAATAATTTCACTAAATTTCACAACTTATCAAACACAATATTCATAAAATTGTGATATGTTTCAACATATATACACACTTTTTAAATCTTGGAATTTTTTGGAATAAACGACTATTTTCTCTTAGTTGCGGTGATTTTGTTTTACCAGTCATTTTGTGCTCCTGTGGATTTACTCCCACATAGACTATGACTGAGTCATATTGGTAATTGCTGGCCCAGTGACCTGAGTGCATGTGTAATGTGGCAGATCCTAGTCCCTGATAAGCAACTGACTGTAACTTTCTCCTTACTCAGCCTGGCGAGAGGGACATCAGTGTGTCTTACAATAGAGTCTCCAATGACTAGAATGTTGGATTGTGTGGTGACTTGCCTTGTGGGCTTAGAGGTAGAGGCTCCGTGAGATGTAGCTCTATGTGCTGATGTGGGTGTTGTTTTGAAAGAGTGCATTTGGGGCTGCTGAGGGTATTTGTTATGTTTACTTCTTCTAGGAGGTCTTTGTGGTTTAGGAAGGTTACATGTAAGTGCCTTAACATATATGGTTCGATATGTCTGCTTTGAATTGTGCATGATGGGTGCAGCTTGTGTACTACTGACAACTTTATTGACATTAGGAGTACTTTTATGTGAGAGCATTGCCTCCAGTGACATTGTGTAAATACATCTCTCACATACCAAATCAGTTTGTTCAAGAATTAACTGGTTGTCAGTAAACATGAGGCAATTTCTACATTACCTCAGAATGCCCATATCCACCAAGCCAGAAATGGAGACAGTCGGAAAGTTCATATCCATGGCAACAGACCCTTTTTTATTGATTAGACAGCTGGAATGAAAATATCAATCAATGTCAGGAGTATCTCGTTTACAACTATGTGGACCGTGTTTGTCACTGCAAACTAGCTGTCCTGTGTGCAACTAGGCAATGAAGAAATTTCAGCTGTGCTTTTACAGGAAAAAATGTCACTCAAGGTGTCTGAGTCTGTACAGAGCACTGCCAAACAATTGAGGGGAAGCTAACACATAGAACCTGAAAATTTAAGGATGAAGTATTTAGGCAGCTGTTCTGAAGTTAGAGAGAAATCAAGCAGTACTTACTGAAAATAAAGCATTAGCTTGTCAACAATGATGAAAAGAGAGGACTCCCATGAATGGCTACTGCCTGGCTACTACTAATGCTGGTCTCAGTACAGCTTCACTCTGTTGGGATACAATACTCTTTTGCTTCTTCTCTCACCAGAAGCAAAATATTAGCACCAATCCCAAGAAGAGAAGCAGGCCACGGCCTGTTTGATGATCCGCAGTCTTGTCCCAGATGATATAAGGGTCTGAAGGCTTGTAGCCTTTTTCTGGTAGATGCCTCGAATAGCAACCAGACCAATCAGGTACATTAAACACAGACAGTCACTCTCCATCCAGAAAGAGTCAGGAATCAATGCACTCTACTCCTACTCTCACCAGGATCAGAATATAAGCACAGATTCCAAGCTGTCACCTATAAAGCAGTTATTAAGCTTTCTTTTGATCAGCAGTCTCCAGGAAATAATGTAACTGCACTCCTTCTCTCACCAGGAGAAAACAGAAGCACTAATCCCAAGAGGACTACTGACAGGCAGAATGTAGGTTGCTCAATAAGTGGTCTTGCAATAAATGCTTAGAGGTAAGATGAAAAAAAAAAGGTTTATCCTAAATGTTGCAGTGTGCACTAAGCAGTTAGATATAAAAGTAGGTAACTTAGGTTTTAGCTGTCTAAAAAGTTACGTTTTTGTGGAGAGCCCCTATTTTTAAAAGAGCATGCTAGACTGAAAGGGGGTGGGCAATTTTGTATTCAGTATTATGGGATACAGTAGGATGACCAATAAGTTTAAATAGTTGAAGGGGAGTGATTTCACAAAATGATAATTTTGCGCTTACTCACACCAGCCAGTGAAAAGAGAGGGAACAAGATATATGATCAAATTAACATAAGGGACAGGCAACTAGGAAGACAGTGGTATTAAAGACACAACAGTAACCAGGTGGGAGGCTGGTAAAAAATCTGTCTGACTCACAACAGACAGAGTTGTGGTCTCTTTTCAAGTTTTAGTATACAGTTAAAAGCAGAATATAAGTAAAACACAGTGCAAAGAAAACAAATCACAGTATACAAAAAGGCAATAAAGTAATACAAAATACAAGAAATAAAAAGCAAACTAACCTTTCCCTCACAACAAGCTGTTGGAAGAGTCTGGGTGAGCCTTTCCAATAAAGCTCTGACATGTTTTATTTTGCCCCTTAAATAGAAGGTTTAGTTCCTAGCTCCACCCCTCACTTCAGAGATGATTAACCTTAATTGACCTGATGTTCTTCGTTTTTCACTTTTGCAGTCATCACACTTGGGTTATCCCACCAGGGATAGCCCTCAGTCGGCCCAAATACCAGAGGCTTAGTATTGCTGCATCGGTTGCTGTTGCTCCAGGACTGATGTCAGGTCATCAGTGGTATAAAAACAAGCAGCCAACGCCATTACATCAGTCTTTCTTGCAGAGGAGCCCGAAGCAGAAACAGTTCACACAAGTGCCGGCCGGCCACTACCTGAGTTTTCATTTCCAAATTTGAAGTTGAAGTCTTCTAAAGCTAAGTACCCAGTTGGAGATCCTTTTTTCTTGCTCTAACCGATGTCAGAAAAAGTTAACAATTGTCTCGACTGTGGAAAGCTAATATCACACCAAGATTCTCATTCTTACTGCGTCACTTGTTTAGGTACAGACCACGATGTCCCTCACTGTCAGTTTTGTGCTTTGTTTAATGCCAGAACTATACATTGTCAGGCCCTTATCATAGCTAAATACTTTCGCTCTCGATCTTCGTATTCCGTAATGGCTTCAGTAAGCCATCTGACTACTGATCTTCTGAAAAAACGTAAGGATAAAGACAGAGACAGACTGCACAGGTCCAAAACAGCTGACGATGCTTCCATTAAGATAGTCACCAGTTCACCGGTACTTAGTGAGGCACTTTCGCAGCCCCTGATGCCTATTCCTATGTTTTCGCAGGCCACTACTGAGACCCGTTCGGAGTTCGGTATGTCGCGAGACTCTTCTTTGACTATGGAACCTGTGGATGTCTCTACCTTGGATGGGTCCGGAGCCACTGTGCATGCACCAGCTTCTGAGGAATTTCTTCACACGAAGGATATTTGTCACAAACCAATGACTTATTTTGCGTCTTCAGTTCTTTCTAAGACTATCGAGTTTCTAAGGCCCAGGGTACGAACTACGCCTAAAAAATCAATGACCAAGCTCAAGCGCCTGCTTCCATGCCTCAATCTCAAATGCTTAAAATGGCGGAAGACTTTATCCTGCTGATTAGGGGAAGTCAGCCTACCCCTGCTAAAAGAAAAAGAGACTTGTTCCCAGGAGCTTTATCCGATCAAGAGTCCAATGACTCTGAGGTTTCAGATGCAGAGGAATCTATTCCTTCTGTCTCTCCTCCAGAGGATATTTCTTTTGGTGAAACCTTATATACCTTGAGAGAGCATTTCCATTGGGAATGCCAGGATTATCCTCAGTCCAAAAAGACACTCAGGGAATTTTTAGATTTACCACAGCACAGATCCTTAGCTATTCCTCCTGTGCTGGATGTTGTGGATGATGTCGTTATGGAATCTAGTCTAACTCCTGATACTCTACCTCCTGCTCCCAGGAAACCTGACAGGTATTACAGAGTCCCTGACTCACACAAATTTATTTTCAAAAATCCTACTGCCGACCCGGAGGTCCTCTCCAGAGGACCTAAAGAAATAATAGCAACCACAGCTAAGAATCCCACCCCTTTGGACAGAGATTCCCAAGCTTTAGACAAATGGGGTAAAAAAGCATACACCTCTGCAATTCTTACCATTAGAGCATTAAATTGTCAGTTCCACATGCTGAAATACCAACAACATACAATAGAACTTATTAAACAAAAATTATCTACCTTCCCAGACTGTGCAGAAAATAAAGAATTACAGGAGCTTATGCATTCTGCAAGCCAAATTTCTAAGCATACCCTGCAATGTGGGTTTGATGCCCTAGAAGCATCCTGCAGGGCAGCAGTCACAGGTTCTGTAATTAGAAGGCATGCTTGGCTTATGGAACAGACCTCACCAGATCATATCAAATCAAAACTATTGGATGCCCCACTGAATAAAGACAATCTGTTTGGCACCAAAGCAGAGGAAGTTTTAAAAAAGATGCAAGAAAAAGCTAAGTCTATGCAGACAGTTAAAGACTTTTTGCAAGTCTAGCCTCCAAGATTCAGTAGGCATTGCCCCTCAAAACATTGGTCCTTTCCAGCCCCCTCAAGGCTGCCTCAGACTAGAACTAGGGGAAGCAGATCTGCCCCCCAACAGCAGTCCCATGGCATGCAGAGAGATAAGCAATGGAGTACCTCCACTTCTAAAACAGGGAGTGCTAAGCCACCCTCTTATGGATAGAATTCACAATGAATTTTCCAATTCACCTCTTATCTCTGCCCACCTGCTTGTACCCCTAGGAGGAAAACTTGCCTCCCATGCAAAAAACTTGGCCACCATCACCAACGATTGATGGGGTCCTCAACATAGTGTCCCAGGGGTACAGATTTTATTTCCATACACTGCCAACCCCAAAATGGTTCCCAGATCTTCCTCCAAACCAGTGGGCAGAGGCAAAAAACCAAGTTCATTCCATGCTCTCCATGAGGGCAATTCAGCCTGTTCCTGCCGACCAGATAGGCCAAGGTTTCTATTCCAGACTTTTCCTGATACCCAGAAAAGAGGGCATCTGGTGCCCAATCTTAGATCTATCCATTCTAAACACCTTCCCGGTGGTACCAAAATTCAAAATGCTCACCCTCCAGCAGCTTCTTTCTATGCTGTCTAAAGATGCCTGGTTAGCCACCCTAGACCTAAAAGAGGCCTACCTACACATCCCAATCAGGGAATCTTGCAGGAAATGTCTATGTTTCAGGATCTGCAGGTCACTTCCCTTTGGCTTATCCACTGCTCCCAGAGTTTTCACAAAATGCCTGGTTCCAGTCATTGCTTTATGCAGACAAAGAAATATTCAAATTTACCCCTACTTGGATGACTACCTGATTCAGGCAGACAGTCAGAAAAAGCTGTTGCAGCACCTGACTTTTGTAAAGGACCTACTGACCTCACTGGGATACACTATAAATGAAAAGAAATCCAAACTAGTCCCCAGTCAGAAAATTGTATTCCTGGGAGCAAGCCTGGACACAGCATCCCAGATGACATTTCTTACTCCAGAAAAACAAGCCTACCTGACAGGCTACTTCTCTCAACTAGCCACCAGAACCCAGTTATCCGCAAGGAAAATCCTGCAAGCTCTAGGTCTCATGGCATCCTGCATTCTACTCATTCCATTTGCCAGACTGCATATGAGAAACTTCAGTGGTACTTAAAGAGCCTTTAGTGTCAACATTCTCAAGATCTGGAAACTATTATACCTATGATACCTTGTCTAAGGAAAGATTTTCTTTGGTGGGCAACAGCATACAACCACAACAAGGGACTTCCCTTTTCACAACCCCACGCCACCCAGACCCTAACCACAGATGCATCAGACTATGCCTGGGGTGCACACCTGGATGGCAGGTGCATTCAGGGCCACTGGAGCCCAAATCAAATTCATCTGCACATCAACCAAAAAGAGATGCTAGCTGTTCAGAATGCTCTGGCAGCTTTCAGACCCCTACTCTCTCCGGGGCCTCTACTAATCAAAACAGACAACACCACAGTGATGTGGTACATCAGCAAGTAGGGGGAACCCACTCTTATCCACTCTGCAGGCTAGCCATGACCCTTTGGAACATGGCCTCAGCCATGCATATTCACCTGCTAGCACAATTCCTGCCAGGCAACCAAAACTCTCTGGCAGACAAGCAGAAATCTCCTAGACCTACATGAGTGGCAATTAAACCACACCTTCAGCCTCATAACACAGAAATGGGGTACCCCGAAGGTGGACCTATTTGACTCCCACAACAACCACCAGCTCAGCATATTCTGCACCAGGGAACTTCACAGCAAAGCCTGGAAAGTGGATGCCCTATCATTCCAATGGGTAAACCTCTTGATCTATGCATTTCCCTGTCTACCTCTTCTTACAAGGGTATTACTCAAAATAAGGGAGGAAAGACCAAGGGCAATCCTGATTGCCCCAGACTGGCCATGCCAGCACTTGTACCCACTACTGTGCAGTCTGTCACTGTTGCCTCCATGGCACCTCCTTCTGATTCCAACTCTCCTGACTCAGCAGAACGGAGAGTTCTTGCATCCGCAATTGCAGACCCTGAACCTGGCAACCTGGCTTACTCCTTGACCTCTTCTCCAGTGGCCAGCTTAAGCAAGCAGGTCCTGGAGGGTCTATATTATATTCTTGAATGTCAGCAATGTCGAATCTGACATTGTCGACACGAGAATATCGAACACTCAGAATCTTGAGCATCTAAAAAAAAAAAAAACAAGTAAAAGTACCCTAATGGGTTTAAGCAGGGGGGCTCGAGATTCTGAGCATTCAGTATTCTTGTGTCGACAATGTCAGATTCGACATTGTCGACATTCATGAATATAATATAGACCCGTCCTGGATTTATACATAAAGCCAGATGACCCAGCACTAGAAAATCCTATGCTGACAAGTGGAAAAGGTATTGTTCCTGAATCCAGCCTAAAGGAGATGCACCAGCACAGCCCTCCTTACCTCACAACCTGGATTACCTAGCAGACCTACTTCACAGAGGCCTATCCTTCTCTTCTATTAAAATCTATGCCTCTGCCATCTTTGCTCATTACAACACAGGGTCACATTTCTTTTCACACCCAGTCATCAAGCAGTTCCTTAGGGGGGCTAACAA
Source organism: Protopterus annectens (assembly GCF_019279795.1). Lineage (NCBI taxonomy): Eukaryota > Metazoa > Chordata > Ceratodontiformes > Protopteridae > Protopterus > Protopterus annectens. The sequence continues at coordinate 703,396,114 of NC_056736.1, forward strand.
CTTAAGGCCACCCAGAAGAACCCCTACCCCTGCTTGGGACCTTAACTTTGTGTTGGAAAAGCTCACTCTACCCCCCCCCCTTTGATCCTGCAGCTTCAGCGGAGTTAAAATTCCTCTCTTGGAAAACAGCCTTCCTTCTGGCCATCACTTCAGATAGAAAAGTGTCTGAGCTACAAGCACTCATGGCTGTGGAACTCTTCATCATTTTTCATGCTGACAGGGTCTCCCACAGGACTAACCTTACTATCATGCCTAAAGTGGTGTCTGGTGTGGCTCTCAACCAATCTATTCATTTACACAGACAGCTCAGATTCTACCTGGATAGGACTAAGCCCTTTAGGAAATCTAACCAGTTACTAGCCAGCTTTGCACCAGGGGCAGAAGGCAAGGCGATACCAAAACAAACCATTTTCAAATGGATAGCACACTGTATCCATTTCTGTTACAAACACCACGGGAAACCACCCCCCACAAGAGGTCAGAACACATTCCACTAGGGCAATGTCTACCTCTGCAGCCTTTATCAGAGGGGTCCCTACCAGGGACATCCTGGAAGCTGCAACATGGAGTTCTATGCATACCTTCACTAATGATTACCACATGCCTATCTTTTCCAAATCTATGGCAGGCTTTGCAACCGCAGTCCTGCAGGGCATACTAGCCATCCCCAAGTCTTCATGACTGCCTCCACCCGTTCTTTAGCTTTGGAAATTAACCCAAGTGTGATGACTGCAACAGTGAAACACTAAGAACATAGTACAGTTGTGTACACTTACCATAAACGTAGATGTTCGAGTGTGTTCACTGTAGCAGTCCTGGTTCCCCCCTCCATCCACCTTCTCTCTCTCTCTTCCTCACTCTTTACAGGGCTATTTGGTATTTACTTTCTACTGTTGATGTTATTCCACCATGAACTAGCTCCCTGTTTGGGGGCTCCTGACATTTGGGGCAAGAAAAACTGATGTAATGGCATCGGCTGCCTGATGACCTGACGTCAGTCCTGGAGCGACAGCAACTGATGCAGAAATACTAAGCCTCTGGTATTTAAGCCGACTGAGGGCTACCCCTGGCAGGATAACCCAAGTGTAATGACTGCAACAGTGAATACACTCAAACATCTACATTTAATTTTAGTGTACACAACTGTAATTTCTAACTTACGTGTGACTCCTTAATTGACTTGTTCTAATTTCTGTCTGATTCACAAGACACAGAGCTGTGGTCTCTTTTCAAGTTTTATTATGCAGTTAAAAGCAGAATACAAGTAAAACACAGTGTAAAGAAAACAAATCACAGTATACAAAATAGAAAAAGGCAATAAAGTAATACAAAATATAAGAAATAAAAATTAAACTAGGCTTTCTCTCACAGCAAGCTGTGGCAGAGTCTGAGTGAGCCTTTCCAGTAAAGGTAAACCATTTGAAGGTCACCTGTGTCCTTATTGTCAAGGTTTCTCCCTTTTTTGATTTCTCCAAGTCTTTTGGGTTTCTAATACCATGACGGGAATGGACCCCATTCCTAAGTCAGAGTACTATTAAAGTTCATGAAATTAGTATTATTTCACTCTTTGATGTTAGCCAAAAGTGCTCTTCGCAGTACCCGCAATGTGCCCAGCAATGACTCCTTCTGCAATTCATACGGTGTTACATGAATTGTTAACATATCTAATTATGACTGTAAATTATTTTTTATAAGACCAGTTGCTCCTACTACTATTAGAACTGTCTGGGTATCTTTCTTCCACATGGCTCTTGTTTCTGCCTGCAGATCAAGGTATTTAATGACTTTGTGTCTCTCTGTACGCAAGACACTGTAGTCACTAGGTGTGGCATCAATGGTACTTTTGTCTTCTTTTCTTGGATCACTATGTCCAGTTTTCTAGCATCTATCTTTTGAACTGTTGGTAATGGGTGATCCCATGTAATGTAAACTTCATCATTTTCTATGATTCTCTGTGGCTCATGTTTCCAATGTTTTTCAGCCACTTCAATACCATGTTTGCACAATCTCCAGTGTAACAATCTCGCCACATTATTATGCCTTTCAGTATACAGTCCCTCTGCCATTAGAGCATCACAACCAGCAATAAGGTGTATAACTGTTTCCAACCTGGTTCCACAAAACCTACATATGTCTGTTTCTCCCACATGTTCAATGGACTTAGTAAACCAGCGTATATGCAGCCCACTATGGGCTGTCAATATTAACCTTTCATTTCTTGATGTAAATTCACCTCTGCTTAACCATTCCTGCGTTTATTCTTGATCAACATGAGGCTCTTCCAGAAGTTTTCTATACTTGCAACTATATTTATGTTTTTTCCACATTTCTTGCTTCTCATCTGATCCTTCACCTTATATTCTTTCTTTACTTTTTTACCACATGCAGTTGCTGCCTGGTTTTTATCTACTTCTGGTTTGATTTCCATTCCTGCTTGATGTTGATATGCTTCTGCTAAATTATGCAGAGATGTCATCTTAGATTTACTCTCCTCATGTTTCAAAACTTTCACCACATTTGGATCTTGTGAGGTCAATAGATATGTGTGGAGTCCCACGATTGCAGATCTATACATGTAATCAATTTCAAGGAGGCCCATCCCTCCTTCAGAATGGGGAATATATAATCTTGGTATACACTGATTTTTATAAATCATTTGGTGAGCATGAAGCATCCTTCTTGTTTTGATATCCAATCTATCCAACACTTTTTGGGGCCAGTCAATCACTCCAAAACTATAAGTTAGGACCGGAAGAGCAAATTGATTTATTGCTTGGATCTTGTTCCTCGGTGTCAAAGCTGTTTTCAGGATTAATTTAAGTCTTCTAAAGTACTCCTTACTAAGCCTTATTCACATTTGTTCATGTTTTATTGCTGATCCTTAATCAATTCCCAAGTATTTATACACTCCCTCTTGCTCAAGTTCTTTTATATCACATTCTTGTCCCAAACTGATGTTTTCCTGGTGCTGCAATTTTCCTTTTTTAAAGGTTGCTTTTGCACATTTATCAAGACCAAATGACATTCTGATATCATCTGAAAAGGTTTTGACAACCTGGAGCTGTACTTTCAGTTCCTCATCTGATAAGCTATACAATTTTAAATCATCAACAAAGAGAAGATGAGAAGTCATTAGACTTTGTTGTTTTCTAGAAGCCAAATTGTAGCCAAGGCCTAGGCTGTTAAGTAAGCAGCTTAATGGGTTAATGGCAAGGCAGAATAACAAGGGTTACAGAGAGTTGCTCTGGAATATCCCCCTTTGAATTTTTATCCCTGGGATAGTGGTCTGCCACTGTTTCATGGTTACTGTAATGTAATTAATCAGTGTAGAGTGTATCTTATACATTTTTAAGCACTCTTTTATCCATGAATGTGGGATACTATAAAATGCTTTTTTGTAGTCAGTCCATGCCAATTTAGTCTTGTAACTGTCCTTAGAGGACTTTAATTACAAGATATCTGAATTGCTTGTTCACAATATGGAGGGTATTCTTCTTCTGTTGAGTAAGTTCCCTCCTGTTCTTAGATATCAGTTTATTTTTTTGTTATATAACTTATTTATATTTACAGTCCACCAGGCTAGCTTACTTTTTTTGGGAGGACCTAGTTTTAATCCGGTCAGGTACAGCTGAGTAAATACATTTGTTTAAGCAGCTGTATAGGGTATTTTTCTACACTTCTGCATAGGAGTCATTGTTGGCTGTGTTAACAGTGGCTTTGAAACTTTTTATACCATCGCTTAGTAGGCTATAGTTTGCTCTGGAGATTTTTTTTTTGCTCCTGTGGGAGTGTCAAGTCTTATCTTTACATAAAATAGAAAAGAATAGATATACGCTGAAGCAACACGTTCCAATAGCAAAAAATATGTAAAAAATCAAAGTCATAAACGGAACGTGAGAGCCTGTGAACTATCCCAATCACCAAAATCCAACAATGTCGCCAAGGGAGTACCAGCAACAAAAATGTGCAGAAAAGCAGTAAATTAAAAGTCCATAGCTAGACAAAAATCATGCGATATCAACGATGGTAGTAGGAACGTTCTTTATTCACACAACAAAGGCTCAGTAAGCGCTTTCACCATACTTGGCTTCCTCAGACTGTAACAAACCATCTAACCTCACAGTCATTTAAATACTATTACACAGATATAAACAATCATTCAATCACCCTGTAATGAAATATTTAAAGAGGCCCTGAAACCTATCTAGCACTCTTGCTTAGTTAAAATACATTGCATATGTAACTTAAAAACTCACAAATTTAAAACACTTATGATTCTAAAAACATACACAAAAAATAAAATGTACTTATACACAAAATACACTGGAGAAATGCAATAATATATGCACATAGATATATATTCATAAAAATATATATATAATCTATTCCTCTGACAAACCTCAAGAATAGGAAGATGCATTGATGTCAACGCCTCTTTAATCTCCTTTTCTTCAGCATGGGATGGATACTGACCTTGTCATTGAGACCAGGGTAGTCTGAGGAAGCCAAGTATGGTGAAAGCGCTTACTGAGCCTTTGTTGTGTGAATAAAGAACGTTCCTACTACCATCGTTGATATCGCATGATTTTTGTCTAGCTATGGACTTTTAATTTGCTGCTTTTCTGCACATTTTTGTTGCTGGTACTCCCTTGGCGACATTGTTGGATTTTGGTGATTGGGATAGTTCACAGGCTCTCACGTTCCGTTTATGACTTTGATTTTTTAAGTCTTATCTTTACTTCAAACAAAACTGATTTATGGTCTGACCTTTCCAGGGAGGGCATCACACAGTAGGAAGTACAGTGACCTTTGTAGGGGTGCAGAACAACTTTTCCAGGGCATTTGAATTAACAAAATCCAGGAACCTCAGAGCGATTGTATTTGTGCTCATGTAAGTCATCCAGTCGATGGAAGGATAGTTGAAATCTCCCATGATCAAGGTATTTGGCTGTAGTGACTCTAGCATGCCCAGGTAGGCAGGGTGCTTCTCCTGGTTCAGGGAGGGGAGCCTGTAGCTGACAATGATTTGGTAGGCTATTTTGCCAAAAGTTATTTGGACTTGGAGTAGCTCAAGAGAGTCGTACTGTTTTACCAGTCTAGAGGTGCATTTGGATTTAATGAAGATGGACGTACCTCCACTTTTGGTTCTTTCACACTTGTTTTTAGGTCTGAAAATGTGAAAGGCATTGTAGCCTTCCACAGCTGGGCTGCTGTTTGTGGCCCTGAAACAAGTCCCAGTGACTTCATAGATGTCAGCATCTTCCAAGGTGAGGAGTGCTTCTAAGGAGTGCATTTTACTGTTTAGGCTACTAGCATTAAGTAGCATGACTTTGAATTTGTCTCTAGTGGATTTTTTCATGTCAGAAGTGTTGGTCTTTTTAACATTGCCTAAAAAAGGCACTATGGGGGAGGTAAGAATCTTTTCCAGTGTCCAAAAGCCTTGAGGAGTCAGGTGAAGGCCAACTCTGGCAAAGCAGCGTGGACTGTCAACCATGTCTTTCCACACTGTCAGATACTGGATGCCCCTGGAGTGACACCAGAAGCTAAGCCACTTGTTTAAATCAATCATTTTTTGTCTGCATTGTGGCATCATGCTAGGTGAAGGTGGAATGCCGCTTATGGCTAGGGACATACCTGCAAGGGACATATTATCTGAGAGTTCAGTCATGTCTATCTTCATATAGTCCAGACAGGTACATCTCAAGTCATTCTGCTCCAACATGTACTATGACAGAGTCATAACAGTAACTGTTGCTGAGTGACTTGAATGCGTGCATGATTTGATAGATCCTTGCGCCTCACAGGCAGCTGACTGTGACCTTCTCCTTGTCCAACCTGATGAGAGGGACATCTGTGTGTCTCACTACTGAGACACCTATGGCTAGGACATTAGGTGTTGAGGTGTTTTTCCTTAGCATCTTAATTGGTGAGACACTGATATGTGTGTTATGTGTATTGGTGGATTCTGTTCGTGTACCAGTATACATAGGTTGTTTGTGCTTGGGAGGTCTCTGGCCTTTTGGAAGGCTCTTAGTGAGTACCTGGGAGTATATGGGTTTATATGTCTTGACCTTATCTTGTGTAAGTGGAGAGCCTGCTTGATGTCTTGTTTATTTTTATGTGAGAAGACTGATTCTAGTTTTATGGTTTAGCTACAATTCTTACATACTCTATTTGTTTGTTTTAGGAGCAAGTGGTTGTCAATATACATGAGGCAATTGTTACATTGCCTCTGAATGTCCATGTCAATCAGGCTGGCTGTTGAAATGTTGGAAAAGTGACTGCCTATATTAGCAGATAATTCTTAAGTACTAATTTGTGGAAGGGTAAATTAGGTCAGGTATTGCGCTTTGATTAACAAGGGGACTTATTCTATAGAAGATCAGGGATGAAAAGCAGGGCGACACTGCTCAGAGCTCAGCTGATTTGCCTATAGTGCATTAGCACACAGCTGCATTGCCCACAGAGCAGCAAGGAACCTTGGGGGGGGGGTCCACAGACTGCTGGAAAAAATAGTTTCTCAGCTTTTAAATCTAAACAAGGCACTGCCAGTCCCCATTTCATGATCTGCAGCTATGTGCAAAATCCAGACTTAGTCACACGTGAAATTGAGCAGTTTTAACTTAGTCTGCCAATAGGAAATCACACAATGATCCTTCCCCCAGCAATCCCCAGCTCAAACAAGGCTATATCCACACTCTTCTGCCACAAGGGTGCAGGAGAGCCCTTCATAATGTAAAATGGCTGGATTAGAGTTCAAGTGCATGAAAAACAAAGTAGAATCAGCAAGTCCGGATCTAGTCTTTGCTAACTAAGCAAAATTTCAGTGCAAAACTAGTGCAGGTAATAAGCAGGCAAACAGTAAAAATAGTCAAAAAGGTACAAATTAATGCAGCAAAACAGTAAAATACAGAAGAAAAAGTGCAGGTCAAATTCAAAATAAGTTTAATTCCTTGTTCTTAGCTTTGGATGGCTTGGATTCAAGAGAAACACTCTGGACCTCTGGAAAAGGACATCAAACATAGACCATCTCTGGTTAATTGAAACAAGAACTGTGGAAACACAAAGCTTATATACAGGTGTGAAAAATTGAGGGGCTGCCAGCCCAGCCAGATAGAATTTTGTAAATAATTCTATGTCAGGCTGGTTTCACAAATGTAAGAAAGCTGTGTTATGTGCTAAGCTTCAAAAATGTTAAAATGTAACCACAGTGCACCCTGCTGGAAGAAAGCTGATAAGTAAAGAATTTATGACTATGTGTGATCTCAGGCTAGGAAACAAGCTGTCTGGGTTAAGAAATTATTTCTATTGTCCTAAGACAGAGATAATCACTAGGTTTAACATGTAAAGTGTCTTTTATTGCTGTAGCTTCCTGGCAGGTGCAGATCAAAAAGAAATGTTAAATTCTGAGTGTTAGCATTGGAACTAATTCAGAGAGGTGACAAGAATGATGTAATCTGAAATGACTCAGCAGTAATGTGTATTATCAATTTAAGGGCTATCTCAGAAAGAAAGTTTAGCATTTTGTATTTTGTTCTGAATCTGACAACTCACCAGCACTGTGCCTTGCTCTGTAAGTAGGAGCTTATATTTTAATATTTCTCTTAGAGATAGATAGAAATAGCAAGATTAGTCTATCTGTTGTCTATATTTATGTCAGACTATCCTAAAATGTTGTTTCAAAGTATTTCCTGTGATTTCTGAGCTCTCTAATGTAATATAGGTTCATAGGTTTCATAGGTTCATACTAGGCTATCTGCCCAAGGGCATTTATAAGCCTAGCCCATAGTTATTTGGCTTTCGCCACCCCTTTAGCTTGAATAAAACTATGCCTATTATTTTGCTGTGCCTCTGTCAAGCAGTGACACTGAAGTAATCCCTGGGGTATATCTGCGATCCCCCATCCATTGGTCAAGATTCCTCTTGAACAAGGCCAGCGAGGTGCTCTGCCTCACATGTACCGGGATTTTGTTCCACAGCATAGGGAGTCTCTGGGTGATGAATCTGTCCCTCCAGCATGTTCTATTAATAACTGTGTCAAGGTTTAAGTCTCCCGCCCTTGTGGTTCTGAGGGATCTAGATTTTTTGAGGTGAAGCATATTCATCAAATCAGGGTTTGACATGGCCTTATATGTCAGGCACAGGTCACCTCTGAGCAAGCGGTATGAGACTGAATAGAGCTGGAGTTCTTTCAGTCGGGCAGCATAAGACATATTTTTGAGACCCTTTATCCTTTTGGTGAGGAACTTTTGGGGCCTTTCCAGCTGCTGCAGGTGTCGGGTCAGATACATTCTGAATGGGGCATTTTACTCAATCATAGGTCTAATGAGTGATGAGTACAGGGGGACGATGATCTCCCTTGATCTAGATGTGAATCCCTTCATGATCAGGTGGGCAATGTAGAAGGTCTTCCTAACTACTTTAGCAACATGAGTGTCAAACGAAAGGTTACTGTCAACCTGGGTCCCCAGATCCCTGATGACTTCTTCTGTGCTCAGTGGATTGCCACCTATATGGTAGCTAGGGGTAACCTTGTTTTTCCCGAAGGGTATGACTATGAATATGTTAACAAGTATTGGCTTATATTTAAACCTTTTAGCTGTGGCTGTTTCATGTAGAGATAATTTAAGCTCTTAGAGTACTTGCATGTATTTAGTGATACTGTATAGGCCACTTATAAATAGCCTTCAAGTCTCAGTCACACTTACTGTACCGATTGGATAATAATAACATTGCATACTAGAATTGGACACCCTTTGGTAAGGGCCTTTATAGTAGCTGATAGTAGTGGTTGGTGGCAGTCAGTACTACCATATAGTCTGGGCAGAAGGGGGCATAGCTGGAGAACCTGTGCCAGCCTTCCCCAGGAGTGTCTGTATGTTTGTATATAAATAAAATTTCAAAGTGTATGTATGTCAGCTACTTGGGTAGGGACACAAAGGACTGGTTGGGCAAAGAGGGTGCTGGAGGTTTTGGCTTGACCACTTGACTGAGGTCTGAACCCTATAGCTGTGCCGGTGAGGAGTCTTATTGGGGATCTAGAGAGAAAGGGAGAAACCAGCCCTAGACTGACTGTGATCTCTGTGTGCTCTTAAGGGAAATCGTACTTTACTGTGTGTGTGTACTTACTATCCTTCCAATGTGGACGCCCCTCACTGGTGCTAGTGGTGAGGATTGAGGCTCCTTGATTAATGGGCCAGTGCACAGGTGTCACAACAGGTGAAATTAAATAGTTTTAAACTAGTCTGCCAATAGAAATCACACAATGATCCTTTCTCCAGCAATCGCCATCTCAGACAAGGCAATATTCACACCCTTCTGCGACAAGGGTGCAGGGGAGCCCTCCTTAATGTAAGATGGTTAGATTTGAGCTCAAGTATATGAAAAGCAGGATAGATTCAACAAATCTGGATCTAGTCAACACTAACTAAGCAATATTTCAGTGCAAAAAGCAAGTGCAGGTAATAAGCAGGCACAAACAATAAAAACAGTCAAAAAGGCACAAATTAATGCAGTAAAACAGTAAAAATACAGATAAAAAAGTAAATAGGTAAAAAAGCAAAGAGATTGCAAATGTGGCCACGGAACTACAACTGTAATTTTATTTAAAAAAAATGATAAAAGACAGAGTAAGCGCTTCCGCATCCTATAATGGTGCTTCATTAGACTTAATACAACAAAGCACAATTCACACACACACACACACACACACATATATATATATATATATACACTCTTATAATGACTCCTAATATGTAAATGACTAATATATCAGGCAAAAACATCATTCCCTGTAAGTCAGCAACTGAAAAACCACAAAGCAATGACAACCTTAAGATCTAAGAAGCCTGAAGACATATGAATATAAAAAAAATATGTTAAAAAAATATATGCACATATAGCAAATCTATGCATATGACATGGGGGCATCGTAATTGAGCTAATGAAATTACCATTTCAGCACACTTAATACAGTAGGTGGCAGCAGATGAAAAAGTGCAGATCAATCTTAAAATCTTGTTCTTAGCTTTGGATGGCTTAGATTCAAGCAGAAATGCTCTGGACCTCTGGCAAAGGATGACAAATGCAGAGCAGCTCCAGTTGATTGAGCTTAAACCAAAAGCAAGACATTTAGAATAGCAGGCAGGACAAGCCTTCAACCAGCAAGTCCCAGCTCAAAAGGGCGAAGGTTACCCTCTTCCCCAAAAGAGTGTAAACCACAAACCTTCTTACTGTAAAATAACTGGCCTGACAACTAGAAGCTTAAACCTGAACTAAGACACTTTTAGAATAACAAACACAATAAGCCTTCAACTAGCAATTCCCAACTTAGAAGGATGTAAGCTACCACTCCTGCCACAAGAGTGTAGACCACAAACCTTCCTTATGTAATATAACTAGTTTGAAGCCCAAATGCTTAAATCAAAGCTAAGAGGGTTAAAATAACTGTTACAATGTAATCAGGCTACTTACAATCAGTAATAAATGCAGCAAAATAAATGCAACTGAACACTTTTAAGAACAATTAGCAAAAAGCAAAATAAAGTAATAAAGTAGGAAGAAGCACAGATACAGTAAAAACAACTGAATAAAGTGCAATTTTTTTAAGTAAATGGGAAGGGAGGAAAGAGAAGTTTATTCAGGTTTAAGAGAGTAAGGTGGTGAGCCTTCCCAAAAAAGTGGTAACTCTTTTAAAGTAACATTAACTTAGAGATGATATGAATGAGCTCAGGGTGAAGCCTGTCAAGCATTATTCTCCATTACTGAATACTATATCTGGACTGGACTGAGAGGCAATCTCCGTGCATTGTATAGACCAGTACTGTGGCTGTCTTGCTGATATTCTTGACTGATGAATAATTCAGAAACAGACCTGGGGGGTTGTGAGAATGTTCTTGGTGTAAAGTGATGCAAAATGGGTAAAGTACTACATAAATCAGTACACTATAATTTCAGCAGTGCATTGAGCACTCACACAGCACAGCAGTCAAGGTGACATAAAAGTGTTGGGGCAGGGTGCACAGTGTAGGGGTATAGGGCACTCTTACAAGTGTTGTTTACAATTGCGGAAGGGCTATAAGATAATAGGAAAACCCATGTAACTGGGCATCATGCTATATATCCGTGCTAGGTTTGGAGTTGTGCAGGAAATTAACTGAAGAGATGCATAGTAATCCAAACTGTGCAGGCCCACCTATATAAAATACAGTCTGTGTTCAGGGGGTTAGGCTTTGATTTCTAGTTGAACCCAGCCTGTATAACTATGCTCTTGAAGATATATAGTGAGCTGACATCCAGAAAAGGGGGGCTGTGATTGTAAATAATGTACTCCTTGCAGTCATGCTTCCACAAATAGATATGGCAGAGGTAATATCTATAGGAAGAGGAATATCTTTGTTTTTTTCTGGGGAGTAAAATCTGCACAGCTCTGCTCCCACAAATCTGCATGGTATGCATTGCACCCATGAAGCAAGGGTCCGTCTTTGCATATGGGGCACATCCTGCGCTGCTAGGGTTCCACAGCTGTATAGAGCACAGCTGGCATTGTGGAGATGGCTATCATTTTAGATTAAGCACAGTATGCATGGCCACATCCCCGACACATGTGGAGGTCAGAGTCATGGTGACTTTCTGAAGGCAATTTCAGTGAATAGAAACAAACTGAAAAACATTCCCAGAAACTACCTTCAGTAAATATTACAATAACATTTTTTGCAAGGGGAGCAAGCCACCCTGCACCTCCATGTGTGGGGAAGGACCTCCACATCCCACAGAGTTATATATATCAACTACTAGGTCACTCAACAATGGAGAAAAAGCAAACTCCATTGTCGGTGAAAGTAGCTTCAGTGAGCAGTACATGCTCTTTCTCGGTTTGCCGAAACTAACTTCATCAAAGTGACACATTCCCATAGAGGGCATAGTTGGCACCTAGAGATGGAAGACTGTTATTTTACAAACTGCACAGCCATAAACCCTCATCTTGCTACTACTAAAAGGCATGTAAGTATCTAAGGGTGAGAACTGCGTGCACGCACGTGTGGACACACACACACACACACACACACAGCACAACTTTTTCATATGGGGTGAAACTGTACTTGATTTTTGAGTATTACTTGACTACTTTGTGAATGTCACCAGCTGAAGTGGAAAACAGCAGTACCTTCTAGAAGGTGACACCTCACCTGTCTGTACTATAGTACTGCACTGACAAGCAGGCTTGATTTGTTACAATGTGAATTCATGAAGCCTTTGTGGGGACTGGGTAAATGTGCACAGTATGGGTGTACAGCATATATACCCTGTGAACCCATTGATGGTGTACTACTTGCCTGCAGCCCTGTCACTACTTACTGTGCACTCTTCTTGTGTGTTACAGATGTCCACTCCATTAGTTTGTTCTGTAGTATGGTAGGCTGAGAAATGTAGTCCACAGACATAATGGAATGCATTAAGTTAATTGCTTATTTCTATAAACTAATGTTCAATTGCTTGTCATTTGATCTTCTTACTCTGTGACTGATGCCAGACCTGCCACTGATTGGTTAAGAGTGTCCTATACTGATATCAGGGCCATCCCAGTAAGGCTACTACTGAAACTGTGGCAACTGTTTACTGGCAGCATGACAGGACAGATTTCAACTGCTTTATGTGGCACGCATGTGAATTTGTGTGTGTGTGTGTGTGTGTGTGTGTGTGTGTGTGTGTGTGTGTGTGTGTGTGTGTTTGTGTGTATGAATGCAGATATCAACTACATCCCACGTGTGCATGTGATCTATGTGTGTGCTTTCTTAACATGTCTATATGAGTGCAGTATGTTTGTGTGCATATATGTACGTGTGTATATGCAAGTCTGTGTATGGATATGGGCATATCTGAGATGCTGGTGTCATAGGTTTTCTGCAGAATGAATGATGGAACAGTATTTTATTCACATCTATTTTGTTGACACTCTCTTACTGTCCATCATCTTCACTGCCCAACTGTCCCTTCCTCAGTTTTTGCTGCAAGGTGGAAGGATATCCCAATGTGGAGCAATCTGATACCAGGTAGTTTTTTTTCCCATTTGGCTAAGTTTATCCCTCACTCCCTTCTCAGCATATACTGATGTCAGTGCTATTCATGAGTACATGATGTACATACCCTCTACTGGTAGCGATCTGTTTGCACTTTCTTTTGCTATTCCTGCACAAGCTTTAGACCACGATCTCTACTATGGACAGAAGCCAAACAAAAATTCATCTTTCCCTGCTGGATGGGTAGAAAGCATTAAGCTGTTCCTTCCCACCTCCCCCGCTGGTTCCTCCAGTGTCTGAGCCTAGTTCTTAAAACCTGGTCACCCAGGTTATAGTCTGAGTGGATCAGCAACAATTATGCTGTGTGTGTGTGTGTTTGTGTGTGTGTGTGTGTGTGTGTGTGTGTGTGTGTGTGTGTGTGTGTGTGTGTGTGTGTGTGTGTGTGTGTGTGTGTGTGTGCGTGTGCATGTGTGTGCATGTTTGTATGCTGTTTGGAGGAGTGGTTAAAGGTTCAATCACAGGCAGTGTTTCTCCTATACTGATAATGTGCTTCTGTAACTATGTGGCAGCCCACAGATGCAAGCAGCCATGGTAGCCAGAATGGCTGCCCTGAATTGTGCTGTTAGTCCTTTCCATGCTGTGCAGCTTTCTGCTTGATATGAAGTTACTTATTTGTCCTGCAGACTTAATGCATATTTTTCTTACAGCTGGGAGCTTTTTAACATTTCTCTGCTCATCACTTGTATATAGTACAAACTCTGTCTTTGACTTACATGCTATGGTCTGTGCATGGTAATTTTAAATAGAAAAACACTGGATTATAATCTCAGAAACTGCAGTATTTTTGCTGTGTCCATGGAGTGTTGAATTTACATGAATTTTTTGTATCACTGCAGTAACTAAGCTAAATAAGATAAATACATTGACAGACACTTTTATTTTTTCAGCATACACATATTTTATGCAGGTATATTTATAGACATTATCTGTAGCCATTCACATATTCAGGAATGTAGTTCCATTTATATATTTATTCATATTGTCTAGCTTATGTGATACTGTAGATAAAACGTTGTAAGAAGTTGAATACACTCTTACTTACAGACATTTAACATTCTGTAGACAGCCATTAACACTGTAAAACTCTACTGCCATTCATGAGCGGATAGGTGATCCGCTGTGGCGACCCCTAACCGGGAAAAGCCGAAAGAAGAAGACAGCCATTAAAACTCTTGTTTATAAATTCACATTTCTCATCTGCTCTATGTTTGCACTTATCTGGTTGCTTACTTTTTTATATAAACAGTTGACACATTATATATAATATGGATGTTTATCACTCCCTCTCAGAAATTCTCCTGCCTGAAGAAAAGCTCTGTGTAACTTCAAAACCCATGTTCTCTAAATCATACGGACAGGAAAATTAAACTTATCTACTCTGTCTCTCCTATACAGACAGACAGAAAGACATGCACAAAGACACACACTCTCACACACACACACACACACACACACACACACACACACACACACACACACACTACAGAAAGCCTTTGTCTAGCAATGCTGTGTGCTTGATTGGTGGCACAAGAACTAATTTTGTTAAATTTATGTGCATTAGAAAAAGGCACAGTGACAGTAACTAGTAAATAACATTTGATTAGCAAAATGCTTCTTACAAAACGCTTTAACTTTTTCACAGAATGTCAGCTTGTCTCTGGTACTACACATCGCAAAAATGAAGTGCAAATGAATTATGGTATTTCAATGTTGTTCTAGTTAAGGTTTAGTTAAGTGTAGCTTTATTGTTTTCAGCGTGGGGAGAATCGATGTTCATCACTGATTGTATATAGAGCTGTTACTGGTGTTAAATGTTTCATGTTTGAGAATCATATATCTTTGTGACCTTCTGAGATGATAGAATATTATCTTAGCCATTTCATGAAACTAATCTTAGAGAATGAGCAACTGTTAAAAATGTTGGGGTCACTACAGCTGCTCAAATTCCAGTGTCTCGCAGCGAGGGTCTTGGCCAACTGATAGGCCTTGTGAGCAGCTGCTCATGCTTAAACCTGAATATGAATTCAGCCAAGCATCTGCTGCATGAAATCGCTCAAGTGCTTGGGATGGAGCCAAGAAGTGCTTGTGAGCTAAGTAAATTGGGAAAGGAAATGGGGAGGGGGGACTGTAGATTTAGGGAGTGGAAGAGGATTTTAGGTTTAAGGAGCAATCAGTACATTAGGTTAAGGGAGGGGGATTTCAGATTTAGGGAGCGATCGGCAATTTACATTTAGGGACTGGGTGGGGGGGTTATGGTTACAGTCTAGGTACTGCTAGAGCTAGAAAAGACTGGGCTTTGGGGGGGATGTTTAGTTTTCGGACAGGAGTTGGTGGGAGTTGGAGCATTTGGCCATACAATTGAGTGGCAACAAGGGCATGTGTCTCAAGCACATACTTCTCAGGCACATGTAAAAGACCCAAAAATGTTACTATACACCATTGTTGTTGTCTCACAGCAAGAGGTTCTCCATTTTGATTCTCGGCTGAAGCGTCTTCTGTGCGGAGTCTGCATGTCCTCTCCATGATCGCATGAACTTTAAAAACATGCAGGTATGTGCATGCGTGTGTGGGTGTGCCTTCTTTGAAGGTTGGGAGCCGGGCTGGCAACTCGACACCGTAAAAATCCACTGCTAATCATTAGCGGACCGGTGATTCGCTGTGGTGACCCCTAACTGGGAAAAGCCGAAAGACACAAAAACCCATAATGATAGTATGCATGAATACTGTAGCTAAATGACTGCTACTTTTTTAAAATGCTAAATTTCTACTGAAGTTGTGAGTCAGATTTATGCTACAGCACTATAATAAACTGTGACAAGAAAAAGTAAAGATGCAAGCAATTTCACTTATTATTGTGATGCTTACCTTTAGACATTCACAATTAATGTGTAAGTGTATGCTTTTCATGCTTTTTTTTTTGAGGCAGTATAGTTTAACAATTACAAGAAATGAAGACTTTTAACTGTGAAACCTTGCCATTTAAAATGGCAATGGGAGTGAAATGAACTGAAGAAATGTAACTATTATTACATCTGATGATGCAGTTTCCAGATAAAATGTATTAAATCCATATTCTCTAAACTGTCGGCTTCTAAACTTTCACATTTCCATTTGATGTACTTTGATGAATTTCTCTTTTACTCTGCTTTTGCCTCCACTTGCAGCGGTATGTAATCAATCCACTTTATCTTGTTTTTGTGAAAAGAACACTCTTTGTGGGAGTAGCAGAGTGGAGGCCTCACAACATGAAGGAATCACCATGTCAAGCTGAGGACAGCACAAAATAAATTAATATGTTAACAATAACTCTGAGTATTCAACAGTGTACAAGAAACAGATGGAGCCATAAAGTAACACTGAAATCAAGAAACTTGCCAGTCTAAAACCTTCCAGTGCAGAAAAAAAACTTTTACTGGTAGATCTGAAAATTGAAATTCATAAAAACATAGGGAATCAATTCTTGTAAATAATACAGGTGACATAGTAAAGAAGTGCACTTGCATTCGCAGCCATGCTCTGTACTCCTAAAAATAAAAAAAAAAACATTTTCCTGAAAACCTCTATCAACAAGCCGCAAATGCTTCGTTATACATAACACAACCATAATGTGCATTTATATGCATATAATGCAACACCATATGACTGACAAGCAAGATACAATAAGAATCCATACAAATCAGGAAGTACATAGTACTATATTATATTGGAGTCAAAGTCCAAAAATTAACAACGATGTAAACTGTCACATAATCATGCTGCGCAGTTTTGAAAAATTGTACATTCTGGCAACCATTCTGGCAACCATGATGGTCTGGAATCCTGCGACGATCATACATTTAAATGACAATGTCGGGGGGCTGGAATATCAAGCTCATGGACTTGCTCCCCCTGCAAGGAGTTCTGCACCAGTAGGGAGATTTGATATTCAGTGAATTTTGTCCTTGTGTGTTCCAACACTGTAGTTTAAAGATGACATTGTCTTGGGATTCTGGACCTTGATCCACTGGTCATGAGTAAAACCAGTTTACTATTACATAGCCAAGACTTGGAAGCTGGACTACTGTGATCTCACTGTGAATCCCGTGCACTGGCCCAGCAATCAAGGAGCCTCAATCCTCACCACTAACACCAGTGAGGGGCGTCTACATTGGTTAGGATAACATTTTACTTATGTGTGTTGCTTATATGTGTTATTATGGAACATTGAGTATTGATAGGTTAACATACT